>NC_053023.1:595253404-595448948 GCF_003073215.2 Triticum urartu | reverse complement strand
AAAAGCAAATAATTATGAGAATATCTAGGCATGATCATGTATATAGGCACCAAGTCCGCGACAAGTAGACCGACTCCTGCCTGCATCTACTACTATTACTCCACACATCGACCACTATCCAGCATGCATCTAGAGTATTAAGTTCATAAGAACAGAGTAACGCCTTAAGCAAGATGACATGATGTAGAGGGATAAACTCATGCAATATGATATAAACCCCATCTTTTTATCCTCGATGGCAACAATACAATATGTGTCGTTTCCCTTTCTGTCACTGGGATCGAGCATCGCAAGATTGAACCCAAAGCTAAGCACTTCTCCCATTGCAAGAAAGATCAATCTAGTAGGCCAAACCAAACTGATAATTCGAAAACGCTTGCAAAGATAAACCAATCATACATAAAAGAATTCAGAGAAGATTCAAATATTGTTCATAGATAATCTGGATCATAAGCCCACAATTCATCGGATCTTGACAAACACACCGTAAAAAGAAGAGTTACATCGAATAGATCTCCAAGAGAATCGGGGAGAACTTTGTATTGAGATCCAAAGAGAGAGAATAAGCCATCTAGCTAATAACTATGGACCCGAAGGTCTGAGGTAAACTACTCACACATCATCGGAGGGGCCATGGAGTTGATGTAGAGGCCCTCCGTGATCAATGCCCCCTCCGGCGGAGCTCCGGAAAAGGCCCCAAGATGGGACCTCTTGGGTACAGAAGGTTGCGGCGGTGGAAATAGGGTTTCGTGGTGCTCCTGGATGTTTGCGGGGTATGTGAACATATATAGGAGGAAGAAGTAGGTCGGTGGAGCTACGAGCGGCCCATGAGGGGGAGGGCGCGCCCCCCTGCCTCGTGGCCGCCTTGTTGATTGCTTGACGTCCACTCCAAGTCCTCTGGATCACGTTTGTTCCAAAAATCACGTTCCCGAAGGTTTCATTCCGTTTGGACTCCGTTTGATATTTCTTTTCTACGAAACACTGAAATAGGCAAAAAACAGCAATTTTGTATGGGCCTCAGGTTAATAGGTTAGTCCCAAAAATAATATATAAGTGTAAAATAAAGCCCATTAACATCCAAAACAGATAATATAATAGCATGGAACAATCAATAATTATAGATATGTTGGAGACGTATCAGCATCCCCAAGCTTAATTCCTGCTCGTCCTCGAGTAGGTAAATGATAAAAACAGAATTTTTTGATGTGGAATGTTTTCTAAAATATTCTTCAATGTATTTTTCTCTATTGTGGCATGAATGTTCAGATCCGAAAGATTCAAGATAAAATTTTATTATTGACATAAAAATAGTAATACTCCAAGTATGCTAATCAAGCAATCTATCTATTATATACTTAAGACAAGAGGCAAACAAGCTATTGCATTTATCCACATATGTTAATATTATTTGCACCGTTTGATTTGAAAATTAATGGCTGAGATTTAGAAGTTTTTACGTAACATGCTAATATATATTTATCAGCTTATTGGACCTGCATGTTGTCACGTCTGTGCAACATCTTTTTTTAGTGGAATCTAGGAAACGTAATCATCTAGATGTAACTAAGGAATTTAGGAAAGAATATCCAGCTTTGGGAAAAAGGGGACCACGTACGCCTATGAAATTAAGGCTTCACAAAAGAAACAGGTACGCCTATGATTTAGTGTCTAATAAGGCTTCACAAAAAAAACAAGTGTATGTATCATGTACGGAGACAAATAATTCCAACTCATGTTTTTAGAGAATCAATTCCAACACGTACAGTTGATGGAAACCTAGATACTACAGCTACGGCAAAGGAAGAAAGTTCTATTCCTGATGTATAAAAAGGAAAGTTTAATCCTGAATCCAATCAGATCAGTCATTGTTGCCAACGTGAGCAAACATAGGAGAACTATAACTTGCCTCGGCTCGGTTCCAACTCAAGAAAGGACGCTCGGGTATCCCATCGGCTTTGGCGTCGCAACGACGGAAGCTGTCCAAGCTCCATGAGACTCAGGAAGAACCTCATCTGCATCAAGGACAAGATGTCGCTTGGCCACTAGGTGAAACATATGGACAAAGTTGTGGGAGAAGGCCACCATCCTCACCCAAAATCTTCAGTGAGGCCGACCCTGATGCACCTCGACGTTGGCAACAACATATTGCTTGAGGCTGACATCGGCGCCATTAACGCCGCCGTGTTGAACAGTCATCTGGCTGGCCTCTAGACACTGGACTATGTCCCGCTAACTCGCGTCATCGTCGTCATCGAGCAGCCAAGAACCTCCTGCTGGAGCGCCACCGGTTTGGACGGCAATTGCTTCCCCAAGCACAACAACAGGCACGTGAAGCACTGTCGGATCAAGAACAACATAATGGCAGCATGGGAAGAAGAAGAGGATGGGAACAGGCGATCTCGCGAGGCCGCTGAGCCGCCGGGAGCAACGCAAGGACAATGGTGTGGGAGAAGGCCATCATCCTCACCAAGAATTGCAAGATTTGCGAGGCCGAACTAGATGCACCTGGACCTCGGTGACAACACGCTACCTGAGGCTCGACACCAGACTCTGTGTCGAACAGTCATCCGACATGTGGCTCGAGACCAGACTCTGTCCCACTATCTCGGCTTCATCGTTGGTCTTCGAGCAGCCAGGAAGCTCCTTCTGGAGCGCCACCGGCTCGAATCCTCGGACGACAATCGCTTCCACAAGCACGACAATAGGCACAGCAAATCAGTGTCAAAGCGAGAGGAACGTGATGGCAGCGTGGGAAGAAGAAGAAGAAGAGGATCAGAACAGACGACCTCGCTGAGGCCGCTGGTGCAGACCGAGAGCAGTTTGTGCGGTAGTGGATGCGCTAGCGCGTGGTGGCGAGCTGGAGGAACAGCAGCTGACGTAACATCTGCTGTGGCGGCGTCCCAAGTAGGAGCGGCTCAAAGCACGGCGATATACAAAGCTTCCATCGTGAATCACTCCAGCAGCATGAACGATTCTGTAGACTGTGGTATTACAGAATGTCTAGGTACCGCACGCGCATTTTGGATGTGATTAATTATTTTCAGAGTAAGGATGCGTTGGCCTTTTCCTTTTTGTAAAAATGTTAAAATGGATGAGCTTCCAGGTAAAATTAATCTATTTTCAAATGTCAAAACTTTTGAACTTTTTTCTCATGTACACATTTGTTTTCTGTGTGTGTAAATTTCCATGAAAAGTTGGTGAGATTTGTGCGACATACTGAAAACAATTTTATTGATCACAAGGTTGTGTTTTCTGGAACATACATAAAAATCAAGCATAAAACTTTTTGTGCAATTTTACACGTACTTGAAGCTTGATGACTACGCATGTAGACATGGAGACTCTAAATCACGTAAAGCTATATGTTTTCCATAGACTAGACGAATTGGACGTGACCATAGGTGAGCAACACAAGAAATATGACGAAAAAACTTGAGGGTTAAGGAAGGAAGGAAGAACGATGTGCAACAAAAGTATGGTCTATTAGTGTAGAGTAGAGTAAGGCACTTTTGCTATCAGCAATACATACTATAAGATACATATGAGCTTGATGATGTGCAAAACCGACAACACGAAATCATATGGCAAAAAATTAGGAAGGACCACGAATCACAAGTGCTTTGCACATAATGGAATAGTAAATTTGTGCATAAACTTATTTGTTTTATAAAACTAATCAATTGAGTATATCATTGATAAGGCTGGAGTACTAGCGAACTCCACCTCTCTATCAATGTACCTAACCCATATTCATCATACACCTACTTCAATGACATATGAGTTGGGGTAAGCAAAGCATGATTTTAAAATCAGGTCTGATGCACTCATTGAAGGAGGGAAATTGGACAAAAAGAAGAATAGCAAGCGACCCGAGAATGCTACTACATTTGTTTCTTAATGACGATTACCGATGTAAAGAGGAATAAAGACGCAAGAAAATGATTTACACATTTGAAATGTACAGCCACACTGAGGTAGCCTCGGATGCTTACATTGTGATAGCATTTAAATCATTACTTATAAATGTGCTTTATTATCAAGATATCATATTTAAATTTCAAGTTTGTTATTACCATGACATAATCTAAGACCCATTATTGTTGAGTCCCCGTTTAGTGGGGCAGAACTAAATAACATTTAATGGTATACTATGGAGGTTTCACCATGAGGAAAACAAATACTTAAATGCCAACACATTGTTGTCTCAAAATAGTAAATGATAAAGATCTAGCCACGCAAATGCGTGGGTGGACCCGCTAGTTATGTCTTATCGAAATACCATAGCCAAAGAAAACTTATCCCTACAAAGTCATATAGTTTGGCCATGCTTCATTTTCATCACACAAAATGCTCTCATCGTGCACAACCCCGATGACAAGCCAAGCAATTGTTTCATACTTAGCCTTTCAAAGTCTTTCAACTTTTACGCAATATATGAGCGCGAGCCATGGACATAGCACTATGGGTGGAATAGAATATGATGATTGAGGTTGTGTGAGAAGACAAAAAGGGAGAAAGTCTCACATTGACGCGGATAATCAATGGGCTATGGACACTACAAAAAAAGACACATACGTGACATTTTGGGCCGAACGAAATTTTTTTTCTGTCATACATATGACACTTCTATGACGATAATTGTGACAAAACCCGGTATCATCATAGATGTGGTGGGCTCCTACTTCTATGACAAAAAATCATGACAGAAAATGGGCTTTTCGTCCTGGGCGGGCCGGAGACGCATCTGCATGACATTCTTTGGGCCGTCCATGACGGAAAAAACCGTGGTAGAAGCGAGGGCGAGGAAAATTTCAGGGAGTTCCTGGTTACGGTGGGAGGTCAGAGGCCGAGCGATGCGCGTTTCTCTCGTACACGTACGCGCGTGTGTGCGAGGCGTTGGCTCTAACTGAACCCGAGCGAGGCGTTGAGCTCTAACTGAACCCGAGCGATTGCACTGCAGGCTACGTGTTACTGAACCCGAGCGATCGATCGATGGCTGTTAACTGAACCCGATCGAGCGATTCCTTCGCTACTGCTGCTAACTGAAGCCGATCGATGCTGCCTCTGGATGAGTAGTGAGTGTTGTGGGGGGGGGATGAACAGTTCCCGGTGGGGGTGGATGAACAGGACCCCGTGGTGTTGCCTCTGGATGAACAGAACCCCGATTGATCGAGCCGGTTGGGGCTGGATGAACAGGACCACCCCGTGGAGGGCACGATGAACAGTAGATGGTGGAGGGCAGGATGAACAGTAGCACATGGAGGGGTGGTTGAACAGGAGCCCGTGGAGAGGGCTGGTTGAACAGTAGCCGGTGGAGTAGCGCGCGGTTGAGGCTGGATGAACAGGAGCCCGTGGATAAACAGTCGCAGGTGGAGGCTGGAGGAGGTCGACGGTGGATAAACAGTAGCTCGTGGAGGCAGGAGGGGGTCGACGGTGGAGATGAACAGTATCCCGTGGAGTCACGTTTTGTGGTACGCCACACCCCTCTCGATGAACAGGACCCCCGTTCTAACCGTAGCGCTCCAACACAAGTCCGTTTCGTCCGTTTTGCGGTACGCCACACCCCTCCCGATCAACAGGACCCCCATTTCGACCATAGGAGTTCCGTTTCCTGCGTTTTGCGGTACGCCAGACCCCTCCCGATGAACAGGATCCCGTTTCGAACGTGGCCGGTCGAACACAAGGCCGTTTCCTCCGTTTTGCGGTACGCCAGGCCTTGTTTCCATCGCCTGTTCCGTCCAAGCCCTCCCGATAAACACGACCACGCATTCCGTCCCGACCCAGCCGGTTGGCTCCCACGCATTCCGTTGCCTCCCATGAACATGACGCATTCTGTTGCCTCCCCATGAACACGATGCATTCTGTTGCCTCCCCATGAACACGACGACGACGTTGTTTCTCCATTCCGACCCAGCCATGTACACGAGCCCTGGCCGTACATATGCGCGAGTAGGCGTTCGAGACCCCGCCCGTATGTACACATATGTGGCCGTATTTTCTTTCTTGCACCCTGGCCGCTGTACGTACGTGTACATGCTACGTGCGCGCCTCTACTACGACACATGCGCGCCTCTACATCGACCAGTATGTACGTACACATTCGCGACCAGAATGACAACGCTACGTACGCTTCGACCAGGTGGGTCCCGACTGTCAGGCACTTCCTTGCCTGTGAAGATGTAGCTAGTGGGTCCCAGTAGTCAGGGGGCGAATCATTTTTTTTGCCCGGACGCACTTCCTTGCATGCGAAGATGTAGCTGGTAGGTCCCAGCAGTCAGGGGGAAACGTTTTTTTCGTGAAATACAGTGGCCCGTCCGGTGGGTCCCAGCTGTCAGGTGGAGGAATCATTATTTTCCGCATAATAAGGAGGCACTTCCTTACTACGGCCATGGACCCAGCTGTCAGCCTCTCCACGTATAGTCCACGTCCGATGGAAGTTGTTCCTTGACCACGTTGACCACGCCGCGCCGAGAGCACCAGGGCGGTGGACGACGGCGAGGCCTAGGAAGGGGACGACACGGAGGCAGGGAAGACTCGACAGTTGTTTCCCACGCGGAGGGGAGTATGATTGTACGAGGGTTTACTAGTTCGTCTGTCATCGCCGGAGAATAACAGCAGGTGTGGGTGAGTAGAGGGATGGCTAGGCCAACGATGGGAGTACGGTCGGGCGGTGAGGCCTGTGCGGCAGCACAGCCAGCCGCGAGGAGGAGGGAGCAGGCAGTCCCGCCGGCGCTTGTTTGAGTGGCTGGAGCAGGAAGACCAGAGATTGAAGAAGCACGACGGCCGTTGGATGGACATCCAACAGTCAGTGCTTGTGTGTCAACCTTTTTTTAGGAAAGCCTCAAATCTATGGAAAACAGCATACAACCCATCTGCCATTATTTCTAATAATTTACAGCCCATTTGCTAATTCTTAAGGTTTTTTTTGGAGCCCATATTCTTTTTGTTAGCATTACAGCCCATATTGTGGCAACGGTTAAAAAATTACACGAAATTTTGCATATTTCGGTGCGGTCTGAACTGTTTTTAATCCCGAAATTTTGACTCACATTCAAACTGATTTTAAAAACAAATGTATATCAATATAAAATCCAACAAATTCTCCACGAATAAAAATTAATGTAATTTAAAATCTTGAAATGAAAAAAAAGATATTTGAAATTAATTGCCAGTTTGATGTGTTTTAAAAATGTACAACCCATTTCTCATTACTAATAGGCCATTTTCTCGGCCAGCCGAATGAAAGCTCTCCTCGTCTTGAAAGATTTGCAGCCCAACAGGCCTAACAAAGCGACTTACTTGGCAAATCACAAAAAAATTGGGCTGTGGCCGTGGACCCAGCTGTCAGCCTCTCCACATACAATACTCTTCTGATGGAAGTCGTTCCTTGACCACGTTGACCACGCCGTGCGGAGAGCACCACGGCGGTGGACGATGGCGAGGCCTAGGAAGGGGACGACGTGGCAGTGGAAGCCCGCGCGGAGAGGACTACGAGGGTTCACTGGTTCGGCTGCGGTGTGAGGCTGTCGTCGCCGCAGGGCCTGGCCAGCGGTGGGAATAGTAGGGGGGTGGTGAGGCCTCTGCGGCAGCACAGCCGGCCACGGGAGGCAGGAGCATGCGGCACGACCGGCGCTGCTTTGGGCGGCTGGAGCAAGAAGACTAGATGTTGAAGAAGCACTACGGCCGTTGGATGGACATCGTATGGTCACTAGAGCTAGAATCGTTCATATTGACTAAGTTGACAAAGCCATTCGTCCCCGTCAACTTAGTAGGCCCACAAGTCAGCCTCCCAGCAAGGTGGGTCCCAGCTAGCCGGGTGAGTATTCATTTTTTGTGCGTAATAAGGAGGCACTTCCGGTGGGTCCCAGCAGTCAGGGGGAAACAATTCTTTTCGCAAAATACCGGTGGCCCGTCCGGTGGGTCCCTGCTGTCAGGTGGAGGAATCATTATTTTCCGTGTAATAAGGAGGCACTTCCTTGCTGCCGCCGTGGACCCAGTTGTCAGCCTCTCCACATATAGTCCACGTCCGATGGAAGTCATTCCTTGACCATGTTGACCACGCCGCGCTGAGAGCACCAGGGCGGTGGACGACGGCGAGGCCTAGGAAGGGGACGACGCGGAGCCGGTGAAGACGCGGCAGTGGATGCCCATGCGGAGAGGAGTATGACGGTTCACTCGTTCGGCTGCGGTGTGAGGCTGTCGTCGCCGCAGGGCCTGGCCAGCGGTGGGAATAGTAGGGGCGGTGAGGCCTCCGTGGCAGCACAGCCGGCCATGGGAGGCAGGAGCAGGCGGCACGACCGGCGCTGCTTTGGGCGGCTGGAGCAAGAAGACCAGAGGTTGAAGAAGCACTGCGGCCGTTGGATGGACATTGTACGGTCACTGCAGCTAGAATCGTTTATATTGACTAAGTTGACAAAGCCCTTGGTATGTCAACTTAGTAGGCCCACAGGTCAGCTTCCGAAACGATGCGCCCCAGATGTCAGGGGGAGGAATCATTTTTTGGGCGGGTGAAGCTAGAATATCCGAGATTGAAGAAGAAGCACGGCATCCGTTGGATGGATATCCAACAGCCACTGCTGCTAGAACCTTGTGTTGACTATAAGTTGACAAAGCCTTGCATACACGTCAACTCTGTTTTTTAGGGGACGCGTCAACTTAGTAAGGCCAGAAGTGTGTGGCAGAGAACTTATAGCCCATTTGAGATTTGTAAGAATGTGTAGCCCATTTTTGAATTCTAATGGAATTTACTACAGCCCATTTACAGTTTGTTAAAAGTACAGCCCATTTCAACCAACCGTTCAAAACAGAATTCAATAAAATTTCCCACATTTTGATGGGATCCGAAATATTTTTATACCAAAATTTCTAGTCAGATTAAATACAATTTCAATATAATTTTATATTACATAAAAATCCAACGAAACATTGCGCCCGCAACAATTAATGAAATTAAAATTTTCAATATCCAAAAATAATATTTTATAAAGTAATCACGTGTTTGGTGCATTTTTTTATAGTTTCTGCCCGGTTTTTATAATTACATCCCATTTATTATTTCTTAAAGCCCATTTTTTGTTAAGCCTAATGCATCCCTCCTAGGAAAGATTTGCAGCCCAGTGGGGCGGAGAATAACAACTTGACCTTGCCTGGGTATTCCTAAAAAAAAGTATAGCTGGGCTAGCCATTTTCAGCTTGAAAAAAATTAATATCTGGGCTGGATATCTAGCCTGGGCTAGACGGGCCACAGCCCGCCCAGTTAATACCTGCAGCGATGTTTTCGTTGTTGTTCAGAGGAGAAAAATTAATATCTGGGCTAAACATCGAAAAACTCTACAGTGCTCACACCTCAAAAACACAAATACTGCTCGAGCTGCTTGGTCCCAGCTGTCGGCCGCTTCTTGTGCAATTCTCTCGTTTATTGACTACTACATAGGTTGACAATGGTGTTGGACCGTGATGTCAGGAAACCAGGGGGAAGCAAAATAAATTACTCCCTTTTTGTCTCGTTGTCTCCTGTGGAAACCCCTTTCCCCCCTTTTTTTGCTCGGGCAAGGACCAATGCATGCAGCATGTCCATGCAGTTATTAGGCAAGAAATAAAAGCGCTTTGCATGCTATGAATTATGATGGCCTGCATGGGTAGCTAATAAGGCATCCTCTTAACTGCTGTGATTAAATGTTGTGTTTAGAAGAGAGAAATATTTTTCTTTTCCACCAATCTGCTTGTACCTAGGTCGTGATGCACCTTCTAATACGACTTATTCACCTAGACAGAGGGAGTATAGTTTTATACATATATATATAATAAGGAGGCACTTGCGTACGTGAGGCTATGGACCTGGTGGGTCCCCATTGTCATCCTCTCCAAGTAAAGTCATCTCCTCGCCCGCGCGCGCTTTCCGCCCGAAATAGTCAGCGCCGCCCGCCCTGCTTCCCGGTGCAGGCGATTGCTCCGCCTTCAAACAACACAAGTGTCCTCCGTCCGTCCATATGCCGCCCACATTAATGATACGCGGTTGTCGAGGCAGCTACTCCGGCGCCACATGTCCGTCCCTTCGCTCGCCCACCATTGCTATATAAACTGCTGCGCCGGCCATAGCCGCAGTCATCCGCATTCGTTCCCTTTCTCCTGTCCACACCACTACTGCCCACCATGGCTTCCTCGCGCTCCAGTGCTCTTTGGGACAGGCGGATGACGGACCACAAGGAGATGGCAGTCATTGCTGCCGACCGGCTGGCCGGCAGGCAGCCGGAGGACGGCGACGTCTCAATGGAGAACATGGTAGTCGACGATCCGGCGCCAACCCCCTCCTCCGCGCCATCCTCGCTGGTGCATTGCACCATGACCATCAGCGAGGCCCGTGCCCAATATATGGACAGTGTGAGGCAGATGCGTCCGGAGCAGTTCCGGGAGGCGCAGGCCAACGCTGCCTACAACCACCATCTCCTCCAGGAGCACCTGCAGACGGAGGAGCAGATCGCCGCGGAGCGGGCGGAGCAGTAGGCGCTGCTCGACTCGTACCCGCTCCGCCCGCAAGGGCCGCCTCGAGCGCTGGCGGTACCGCATGCGGGTGGCGAAGGCTGCGGCCGCCTACAAAGAGGCTAGCAAAGAGGGAGATGAAGCGTGCGAGGCGCTGTTTGGCGAGACCGAGGACGAGGCAGAGGACAATGATGGCTCGGACTAGTCCCCGCTCCACTGGCGTCGACGAGGCCCTGCTCCGCCGAGGCCCCGCGGTGCCAACAACGAGGCAGAGGACACCGCCGGCTCCACCGAGGCCCCGCCCCGCCAACAACGAGGCAGAGGACATCACCGGCTCAGCCGAGGCCCTACCCTGCCGGCAACGCGGGGAAGGATTTCCACCGCTCCGCTGAGGTGCCGCCCGCTGGTAATGAGATAGAGGACATCGCCAGCTCCGCCGAGGCCCCGCCCCGCTGCCAACGAGGCCGCGCCACACAGAAAACGAGGAAGAGTAGAACACGGTAGGTCGCCGCCGCTCGGGTCCAAGTAAGGCCACCGTTGCTACCCTCCTGTTGAAGCCAAGCTAGGCGGGTTGCTCATTTACGGCCGGTTAGCTTCTTGGCAGCGACGTGGAGTCGGGGAGTTCTGCTAGAGAATAAAGCTGCTTCTACTTAACTGCTGGTGCAGTTGGCTGACTGACACATGGGCCCAACAGGCCACATGTTAGTTACGCAACTACACCTGCAGTTAAGTCACGGAAGCTTCTGTTTGGCTCAGTAGGACACAGGTGGGTAGCTTCAGTTAATTAATTATACCTCCAGCGCACCCCTTTTTAGTTGAAGAATGTATGGAATGTAATGAAATCTGGCATGTTTATATGAAATCCGACCGTGTATGAATGAATTTATTTTGATTAGTTCGAATTCCTGTATCACTGGCATTGGATGAACATGCAAAAAAATACGTACTAGCATTATTCCTAGGGTGATCACCTCGTTTGCAGCAGCTTCACATGTACTCCCTCCGGTCCTTTCTAGTCTGCATACAAGTTTCGTCTGCAGTCAAAGTATCTCTACTTTGACCAATCTTATACAAAAAAGTATGCACTTTCACAATGTGCGAAGTAAAAAGGAATAGAAGGAGTACAAAGAGTTTGAGCAGCTTTTTAGCGTTTCTGTACATTGCAATCAAACACACAGGCCTGGCAATTCATAGAGAACATTCAAAACAATCGATGATTATGCATCTCAGTGACTCACATGTCAAAGGCAATATTTACTTCACAACTAAAGAATAAAGAAAAATTGATCGACGCTGCTGACAGCAAAGGGCGTCCCATTCGAAAATATCAAATGCATGTCTTGCTAAAATCAATGAGCAAAATTTGACAAGGTTGTCCCATTCCAAAATATCAAATGCCTACGATTGTGGAATGGGCAGGGTTTGCCATCAGTTCGGACATTGACATGACACCTCGTGCTAAATAAACCAGTTGTTCTTTTTGTGCAGTTCCACCAAAATCAACCAAATTCGCGCGTAGCTTGTATGATTTCGCCCTTATATGTTGCAACGCCTTGAACTTATCGGCACCTCCTATCTTGTGGTGGAAATGAATGATTCGATGTATTCATGAACATTTTGTGCAGTTCCCATTGAAATCAAGCTGAGCACCCCTGTTTGCACAAATACAAAAAAGTGATTAGTATAGAGCAAACTCTACTATGAATTGACAGTTTCAACAGGCACATACATGGTCCATGTAGAGCACACTTTTAGAAAAATGGAACTCACCAGAAAGAATCCTAGAACAACATTGTACTCGCGCATCACAGCAAAAAAATGGAGATTTTGTCAGTCCTTCTGAGCTGAAGTTAGTTTGGTCTTGTGGGGAGTAATGTAACCATCCTTCAACTGCTCCTTCTGATGATAAGATAGACAGGGCTTCTTCATCCTGGCATAATCGGAACTAGTCACTTCACGTACTCCATATTCTTCTTCAGAGGAAGATGATCCTGTTATGCAAAGACAAGAGGACTACTAAATGCTAGCATCACTGTTTTCTCGAAAAAAAAGGAAAGGAAATATTTAAAACAGCACAGATGAAGCACTTCTCAAGGACAATACCACTTTTTCATGACAGTATCTAAACAATAGCACAACACCAATAGAGATGACAAAGCTCAATCATATGGATGAAATCAGTGGGCGAGTACCAACCTTTGTCAGGAGGCTTATTGTGTAGAGCATACAGATGAAGCAATTCTCCGGAACCATCTGTTGCTATCTACGGTGGTCGCCATGCTTACTATATACTCCTCGATTAGTTTAATGTTTCCAACATCTTCTTGTGCAGTTCCACTAAAATATATGGTATCTTCAAAGAAGATCCCTGTTTGCACAAGTAGAGATAATTACATATTACATTAAGAGTGGCATCAAATAAGTGGCAAAACAATTGCTCGTTCCAGCCATAGCAATAAATTAAGATGCAAAACTATATCATTACTTGCGTCATCACAGTTCCAGTGCTTCATTACAGCACCGGGAGTTGATTTTTTTTCTTCCCCTTGTTCTTCCCCTTCATCACTTGGTTCAATAACAAACAAGCTTCGCCTTCAATGTAAGATTTGGCATGTCAATTAGGGAGCACAAGTATAGTACTAAACTTAATTTTCTGATGAAAGTGGCAAAATACAGGCCAGCAGTTGTGAAATATCCTTATCTTACCTCAATGGGATATTACGGTGCACATACAGATTGGAAGTCTTGTCTCCATTTGTGCAGTTCACTAAAATCAAGCAACATTATCGTACAAGTAGCACAACATATGAATGCACACTGCAGAATCATGTGAAAGAAGGCTAGTACTGACCTCTCATGATGCGGAATTCAAACAACTCACAAGAAGAAGATCTGAACCAAATTCGCCTTAACGGATAGGAAGTAAGATCTCCTCTTGTGCAGTTCCACTAAGATCAAGCAATCAAGCAACGTTGTCGGTGTGACATTTTGGTTGAACTGCACAAAACACTCTTAAAACAAAAGTGTTTTGTGCAGTGCAACAAAAGGTCACAATGGCAACAAGGTGAAGCAGATAACCCTGTTTACACAGAGGTGCAAAGGAAACAATTAGTGGTCAATAACGGTGGATGACACAGAAGCCAACAAAAAGAAGCATCTACCTTATCTAAATGGGAAATAAAGCAAGACAGTAGCATTTCTCAAACGGTGGCATTGATTAATATTAACATAGAGATTATATTAACAATAAAATTCGTTAAACATGTAATTTGCTTTTAATTGTGGCATTGCATCAATTTTTCAGCGGCATTATTAGAGGGTGTTTGTTTACAGGGACATTTTGGTGTAGGGACTAAAAAAACTCCGTGTCAGTCCCATCTAAACCAAAGAAGAGGGACTTTTAGGGACTAAAAGTGGGCATTTGGGACTAAAGAAAGAAGACCCCGAGGGAGTCTTTTTGGGACTTTTTCCAACAGTTGCCCCTGCCACGCATCGCACCTTGTCTCTATTAGTTCATTATTAGGGGTAACATGGTCTTTTAGCATGTCATTTAATAACCTCTAGTCCATGTTTAGTCCCTGGAACCAGTAGGTAGGGACTAGGGAGTTTTTAACCAAACAGGGCCTTAGATTAACAACAGCTAATGAGTTGCACGGGACAGTGGAAGCACCAGCAGCATGTGCATCTACCGATGTACTGTGGTCATGCACAGTCTATTGCAACAAAGAACAAACAACCAAGGAGCATATTTGTGTTGGTCCCAGTTTTGTTATCTTTAGACGCCTTTCCCTATGTGAGCGCAGCAAATCTAGTCCTGCTCAAACTCTACAGCCTTGTCCCTTCCTTTCCTTTTTGAACTAGTACTTCCGCCCCTTCCTTTCCTCTTTGAACCACGTCCTAGATTTATGCAATACAACTTTCCCCACTACTTTCCCCCATTCCTTTCCTCTTTGAACCACGTCCTAGATTAATGCTATACAACTTTCCCCCTTCATTTCCTCTTTGAACCACGTCCTAGATTCATGCTATATACAACTTTTCCCACTACTTTCCCCCACTCCTTTCCTCTTTGAACCACGTCCTAGATTCATGGTATACATGCAGCTAGAGCAATGCATGTGGAGTAAGCAAATTATACCTTAAGGTTCTTAAGGCGTGGTTCGGTGGGCGATGGGATGGCGGCAAAGAAGAAGGGGTTTGAGGCCCTCCCACGCCGCCGCTAGGTGGAAAGTGAACAGCTGTACCGGTAGTCCCTCGCCGACGGCGACAGCGTTAAGCCTCCTTCCCTTCCCGACGGATGGATCCTGCCGGCTCTTTAAGCAGCAGTGAGGGGAGAGAGAGGCCAACGAAGTCTTGTTTAGATCTGGAGAGGGCGAGAGAGTGTGAAGAGAGCAACTACAAGCGCTGAGGCTCCAGCGGGAGACGGCGGGAGAGTGTGAAGAGAGCAACTACAAGCGCGGAGGCTCCAGCGTGTATATATATACTAGAGAGAGAGTGTGAAGTGTGCAAACCCTAGAAAACATTTTGACCAGTCAAAGAATCCTCCTGGCACAAATTATGCTCAAGTGTAGTTATCGAACCCGAGACCTCAAGTTTGATGAGTGAACAGGCTAACCAGCTACACAGCCCTTCCGTTATGTTCAACGAGAGGGAAATAACCTTTTATACATTCCTGCATTCGTGTGACAAGCATGCCGTGTTTTTTTGTGTGTGTGGAAGTCATTGGGATTTCAATCATAATCATGTCAGGTGGCTTTGGTGGTAAGACTATCCACAGTGGTGCAGAAATAATGCAGCCTTAGTCACCTTAACTCTCTCCACGTAGTACGTTGGGTCCCACCAGTCAAAGGGTGAAACAAACAAATTAATAAGAAAAATTAAAAGCGCCAGTGGTGTATCTTACCTCACACATCTCGCTACTGCTCGGGAACACTATCCAATTGATCCCTCTGTTCGCTCACGTACTATTTTCACTGAATCTTTTTTATAACATGCACACAAATTTTGGGCACTTGTATTCGAATTAAGTCAGTGTGCCACCGTATCTCGTATACTTACTACTCCCTCCGTCTAGGTGTAATAAGTCACGTTAGAAGGTGCAACGGGACCAAGGTGTGTGTGTGTGTGTGTGTGTTTAACACCATGTGTGTGTTAGCGAGAGCGACAGATCGACCTACTCCTACAGAGAGATGTTGTGTAGTGTACGATTTTAGCCACGAGAGTCGGTGCATCCTCTCGTTTCCGGGCGTGTCCGGTAGGGACATGCGGACAGCTGCCACGCCCGCTCCTGACAAGCCTGGCCCACCCAAAGCCCCTCCATCGCCCGCGCGCGCTTCCCGCCCGAAACGGTCAGCGCCACTCCAAAGAATCGGTGCCGCATTCATGCTCGGGCAGAGCGGACGCGACCTCTCACTGGCGCAAGAGTGATGGTTGCTTCGTCCATCCAACTTACTGCTGGGTCTATGTGATTTGACGGCTCATTGGTCTTTATTACTGAGGTGGTAGGACTGCTGGATGTCCCACGCTTTCGGCAAAAGGAGGTATACTACTACTAGATTACAATTTTCTCCATTCTTACAGCGGAGGCGTGCAAGAGCAGTGAAAACACGCAGGCTCAGTGATTACATGGCCCACCTCACACTATCACCATGCGACACCTAACTCTTTACATAGTACTCCCTCCGTTCCTAAATATTACTAGATGAGTCCCCGCGCATTGGCGCGGAACAACGGTATATCTCTCTGCGCAAAATTATCGATTTCATAGAACAAAAAAACTCTATAACCGCATGACAAATGTGGTAGCCAAACTAAATAAACTCCCATCATCATTTAGATCATCCCACGTAAGGAAAAAAGATCAGCCAACTCCTACTGCATAATGGGATTATATTTTTCTTTTTGACATGTTAATGGGACTTAAAAGCTCACTTACATGCATGCTACCGGTGCATCCTTGCATGCAGACATGTTGATGTGATTTAAAACCCACTCACATGCATGTGGCACGGTATTTCTGCATGCTTGCATGTGGCTTAGTGCGGAGCCTCTCAACGTCAAGATCAGACGGCTATTATGGACTGATTTACTTCATCTAATGGCTACATCAATTTTGATGACGTGGCTCAAGGAGAGGATAGAGAATTCCTAGTAGTGGGGGCTAGCTATTACTAGTAGATATAAGTCTTTGTAGAGATTCCACTACATACAGAACAAAATGAATGAATCTACACTTAAAATGCATCTATATACATCTGCATGTGGTTCATGGTGAAATCTCTACAAAGACTTATATTTAGGAACGGAGGAAGTACTAGTATAGTACGTACTGTAATTTATCAGCGAGATAAATTTGTACAATGCTATGAAGCTTCCAGCTTCTGTTACATGTATCTTGCGTCCAAGGTTGCCCGTTGCAACATTTCATCAAATACAAAGGAGACTAACATGCATGCTATTGCATCTCAATGATTGATAGATCATAGCAAATATGTACTCCCTCTGTTCCAAAATAAGTTTCTCAACTTTGTGCAAACTTTAGTACAAAGTTGTACTACTACTAAAGTTGACACTTATTTTGGAACAGAGGCAGCTAAAGAAAAAACGATCCATGCAGTCCCTAGCCCTTGAACCGTGAACCCTGACCAGGCTTCAATTTGCTGGCAACGTTCGAGCTTCCTAATAAATGAAGTTTGCAACCTTTTGACCATCGGATCATTTTGTGCAGTTTCACCAAAATTGAGATGAGCGTCCCTGTGGCAAAGAAATTGCACATGCATGATTAGAATAAGATTACTGGGACTAGTTGATGAGACATAAACTCATCACAAATACAGTACGTAGAAGCCAGTAGAGGTATGTGCGGGGCAAAGAAGTAGAGAAATATCCACAGGGAGTGATGTGGATAGCTGGAGCAGTGGTGCAAGCCGGCTGTAAAGGGAGTTGTACCTGAGGAACGTAGCTCAACCTTGAGGAGGGCGGCGGGAGGCGGCAACTGCCCACGTCACGGCAGTGAGAAAGGGACGAAGGCAACCTCACCGGCTTTGTGAGAGAGAACAGCGGGGACCCCTGATCGGGACGTGCCGACAGTGGGTTTTTGCCGTCGGCGACGGCCACCGCATCTACACTAAGCATCCACCCCTTCCCCAAGCGGACGTGATCCACCGGGATGTTAGAGATGTGGCCACAGTCGTTTTGTGCGGGAGAGTGTGAAGAGAGCAACTCCAGCAAGCAACTGTGTAGGCTTGCCCGTCCTGACTATGTATATAGTGGAGCGGTTTCCTTTTCTCTCCATATGAACCTATCATATTGCGTACGTGCCACTAAAGAAAAAAACTTTATTTATAAATGACGCGGCACCTACTACTCGTTCTCCTATAACCTTGCGCTTGGCATCTCCAAATATTAACCTTGAGATTGGCTCTTCGCCTCTTCGGGAAGTCGAGCAATAATGGTAGTGCAGTATATATCGTTCTGGCTATATGAGAACGAATGAATTGCTGCACGTCCACCACGTGGGCGAGGGTCGAGGGGCGAGGGAGATTGCTACATACGGAGCAAAATGAGTGAACCTACACTCTAAAATACGTCTATATACATCAGTGTTTGGAGTATGTACTAGTAGTTCATATTGAAATCTACTAAAGGACATATATATTCCAAACAATATGATATAATCTCTATAACCAAGGTAGTAGGGACGAGGAGTAAACGGAGGGAGTAGTAAATTTTTCTCCTCGTCCTACGAGCCACCGCGCGCATGGGCGAGGGAGCGGGCGTAAGGCGTAGTAAGCAAGCTTCACCTCATCCTGCGAGCCACCGCGCCTGTGGGCGGGGGAGACGGTGTACTAAGCAAGCTCCTCCTCGTTCTGCGAGTTGACGGGACACATCAAAAGTACTCCAGTGTATAGAGCCTTGCCTCTAAGGTAGGCCCCACATGGTTTGCCTCTTTTTTAACATAACACGTCAAGTCGCAATTTGTTTGTTCACCCGTTTTAGACGATCCTCCCTCCACCAAGTGGACAACCAGTACACGTGCCAAATTACCACGTGGGCTGCCTTTTTGTACAGAAATGGGCTCCACCGTGTACCCGCGCGGGTGTGGTTGGGAAAGAGACGGGAGTACGTGCGTCATGCATGCACCTCTTCTCTTCGTGCACGTCCCCCACCTACGTGGGTGTGTGTGAGAGATACAAACCGCGTTCGTGAGTGTTTTTTGTTTTGGGGTGGGGGTGGGGTGCGGGGTTGATTTCGTGAATTATTTGTGGGAATATGTGTCAATGACATCTCAAACAAAATTTTGCATGCAATGTGTGTGAAATGGAGGCCTATCCATATCATACATAGAGGGTCGGGCAATCCACGAGAAGAGAGGGAGGGGTCATAGCTATCGATAGAGTCGAAGAGAGGATCAAGTGGGTGGGTGCGAGATCGATGAAGAGAGCCATCGAAATTGTGTGTGTGTACAAGTCAAAGATATAGGGCGACTGGCCTACCAGAACTTTAGAGGGCACATGTCAAGTTTGTGTGTGGCAGGGAGACATGACTAGAGCGCTCGATGTATCGGTGTGTGTGGGGGGGAGGGGGTGGTGGGGGGGGTAGGCAGAGGCCTAACTATAGAGGTAGGACGACTCGTATATGTGTTGAGAAGGAGAGACCTAGCTATGTCTTGAGGAAGATCGGTCGACATCCATACATAACTGAAGGACGGGAAATATGATGGGAGAGAGAGAGAGAGGAGAGAGAGAGGGAGGGAGAGGGAGGGAGAGGGGTAGAGTGCTGGATGGGTGATGGAGTTGCTTCTCGAAGATGGTGGGAGAGGCCTACTAGACAAACTGAGGGTGGAACTGCAATGTTGTCAATAAGAGTGGGGATGTGTTTCTGTGTGTGCCTGTGCGTGATAGATCTGTCGGGACGCATCCATGGATGATGAAGGGGAACCATGTGTTTGGTAAGCAAACCTAACTAGATCGGTAGATCAATTGTTGTTTGTCGGAGGAAGGGAGAGACACAACTAATGAGGTAGATCGATTGACGTGTGGGTAAAAATGAGTTATAAGGACCTAGCTAGCTATATATATAGCGAGAGATCGGTCGGTGTACGTCCATTTGTTAGAGGTAAATAAGGCCCAGCGAGACGGATAGACAGAGAGAATGGAGCTAGGAGGTGGTGCGAGAGGCCCAACTACTAGCTAGATAGGGGGAGGAGTGTGCGGTTGTGAGAGCGATGAAAAGAGGGGCGAGAGTTTACACGTGTGTCTGACCGTATGACAGACACGAGGCAAGGACACATAAAAGAGGAGATTGAAGGTGTGTTTGTATGTTGTAGGCAGGCATCGCTGGAGAGGTTTATCGATCGGTGTGCGTCGGAAAGGAGTTGTGGAGACTCTGGGAGAACGACCTAAAGAAAAAAATGAATGTGCCCGGTGGATAGAATGCCGAGGGAGGGGGAGGGCGAGGAGGACATGTGCATGCACGAGAGAAAGTTAGTGGTAGCTACAAAGGTTAGAGGATTGTGTGCGTGTAAGAGACTAACAAAGATCATAATTTGATATGAAAGCGGATTCATATATTTGAATAGGAGATCATAGTGTTTTAAACATTTACACGTGATGTGCACATGTTATACCATAATGTGATAATGCATGGCGTTTGCAACTCACAGCTAAATGCCGAACAATCTAAACCATACTATACATCAAACAATCTCACATTTTATTTGAATTTGTGATAATGTGTGGTGTTTGTAGCTTACAAGTAAATATCGAACAATCTAAACAATACTATATATCGAACATTCTCACATTTTATTTGAATTTGTGGTAATGTGTGGTGTTTGCAACTCACATCTAAATACTTGTAGGCGTAGGGGGCGGGGCACCATACATAATGTGATAAACACATTATACATATGAGACATGGTTTAGATTATGAAGATCTAGCTAGAGCTAGAAATGTAATGTGATTTGAAATCAAAATAAAGTGGATTCAAATAATCTAGTTCGAGTTCATATAGTGCACATAGTTCATATGTAACTCGAGACTAATCATGTGGTGTGATGTGAAGATAATACACAAACGATGGTTTAAATTGACAATAATGATGATTGTAGATCTTATTAAAACAGAGAAACGAATTCAAATGCTTTGACTTCACAACAATCATTACTGTAGATCTTATTCAAATAGAGAAACGAATTCAAATTTAGTTCATATTGAAGCGGTAGTATATACGTTTGGAATGCACTAAAACGTTCATTTGAGTAGTAGGTTGCATGCATTATACACGTAGCGAAATATTTTAATTGAACATAACATGAATTCAAAGTTTTGAATGACATTTGTAGGGCGCATTGATTTGGTACAGTACACATTAGGCTTGTCCGGAAATTTCAACCCGCGCCTTGTTAGCCCGAAATATTTAAGATATATATTTGTCTCGTTGTGCTCCGACAACTCCCTCCATCTCAACCCGCGCCTTGCTATTCCGAAATTACAACGCACGCGAAAACTCCCACCTCCTATGAAATCCCGACATCGAAATGCCCGTGGTACCCCTGAACCGAAAGAACCGCCTCAAATCGGTGGGGGTACTTTCGTAACTTACCCCACATTTCGGACAAGCGCGTCTCTAAGCCATGGTTCCCCACTGTCATCCCATCCGCCCACCCATTCTACACCGAGGCCGCGAAAACCCGCGACAAAACCCCACACCCTGCTCCGTCTGCCACCCAGCCGGAGCCTCTTCCCCGACGACATCGTCCACAGCAACACCTCGACGTCCCCCATCCACCATACCAGATGAGGCTCTGTCGTCGATCTCATCGTCCCGCCGGTTCAGCCACCGCGTCCTCCACCTCCAAGGAGCTGCCCTGACGTATCCCTCGTCTTTCGCGCCACCTCCATTCCCACACCTCCGTCTTCAGCTGCACCACCGGAAGAGCATCATCATCACCGTTTCCTCGGATGAAGTTGCGGCCTAATCGGCGCCACCAAAGAGGTTGTACACTAATCGCCGCATTTTCTTCTTGATTCGATCTCACGGTGCTGCCGGCGCCCGGTCCCGAGCCGACACAGCGCGGCTCCATCCACGGCGGCGTCGCCGTCCACTTCCTCCATGGCGTCGCTCCCTCGGCGGCGATGTCCACATCAGTAGGACCTGCTTCTGCTTTAGCTCTCGCCTGCGCTGCTGCTCTGCTCTTGCTCTCGGTCCCTTGCCTGGTCTGCTCTTTCTATTGCTCTTGCTCGCGCTGCTGCTCTCGCTCTTTCTCATGCTTGCGATGTTGCTCCGATTTAGCTACACTTCACTCCGATGCCGCCGGGGTGAAGGAAGAACCAGCCGCAGCGGGGAGGGGGGCTCGCTGGAGAGGTACCCCACTATCTATCTTAGGGTTCAAGATGGGGGTGGTGGTCACCAGCGATGGCGGGGCGTTGGCGGGGCGGTGGCGTGAGGATCGCCGGAGAAAAAAGCTCGGCATGGCGGGACCTAGAGGGATGGCCGGGGCGGCGGCGGACCGGCGGTGGGGAGTGTTTTCGGGGCGGGCGGGGCGGTGCACCGCCGGTCGCGGGCGGCGGGGGGCTGCTGTTTGGCCGGCTCAGGGGGGTGGAGGTTGAAGATGAACCGCAGGCCCTTGATTTCGTATCGACCAGAGATGAAAAAGTCAGTCGACCGATGTGTAGCCTCACCTTGCTAGTGCGTTCAATTTCGACAGCAAAATTCAAGTTCGACAGCAAAATTCAGTTTCGACAGTTAAGTTCAGTTTCGACAGTTAAGTTCAGTTTCGACAATTAAATTCAGTTTCGACAGTTAAGTTCAGAGATGAGCGGCTGATGTATTTTACATCTATCACTTTGTGTTTATGTATTTTACGTCATGTATTAGAGATGCTATTAGAATTCCACTCAGGTTAACATTGTTCGTTGTCTCTCTTGTCCTGCTTCAGCCTCGGCGTTGTACAACTCACCGGAGCTGCTCCAACGACGAAACCCTCCATCACAGCGGAGCAGTACTTCGGGCTCCATCTCCAGACGCCTAAGATCCTCTTCCCCTCCTCCGACAGCCAAGTTAGCCGGAGCATCCTCACCGGCCAACCCAATCACGCTGAGATCGACATGGCTTCGCCAAAGAGGTTGTACACTTGTTGCATCTCTTTTTTACTCTACATGTTATATATATTGTCCACTGAGCACGTGGATTTGTTCCTTTAGTGTCTCCTTGAAAGAAAAAACGTAGGAATTTTAATTTTCACTTGTCCTCCTTTTCAAATTCCTATTCATGAAGCACAAGACTAAGAGATAGTAGCATAATAGCATTATAACCGTACATTTTCTTGTGGTTTGACTTAATCTCACCATGCTTCTTTGCATCCTGTTATCTTCCAATTATTGTGAATTAAACACCCAGATTGGAAGAAATCCTGTGTTTTTAAATTCTCTGTTTTGCACGTGCATTCCTATCCTATTCCTGTCTATTTCCTATCCCTGCATTGTTGGAATCCTCCAATTCAAACAAGCCCTTACAGAATTACTTCTCTTACAGATAGTTGTCAAAGAAAACTTTGTGTGGTTTGTCCCGCTCCTGCTGCGCCGTCGTCCACCCCAGCTCAGCTGCTCCAACGACAGAAGGGTCCAACACAGTAGGGATCCGGCCTCCAGACTGTCTTTCGCTGCCTCAGATCTTCTTCCCCGCCGCTGGCAGCCATGAAAACTGCACTACCATCATCAACCGAGCAGATGACCTCTAGGACTGCACGGATCCGCAAGAGAGGGTGCACTCTTTCGTGTGTGCTTACGTTATGCATCGCTTAATATTACATGCTACTTTATCGTCCTGTTCACCGATTAGACTCTGAGTCAGCTCCAAACTAATGGTCAAACTTGAGTTTTAAATGGTTGTGGGGTACATATCGGGGCCGCTATCAATAGTATCTATCTACTATCTGGTTAATCTCCGGTGTCTACTATGAGTTTCATGTTGGGTGGGAAACAAACAGTAAAGAAGCCATTATTTGTATTTTTTAACTGAAGCCTTTATCTGCCTGCTATTATTGGTTTTGGGTCTATCCACAGGTTGCTACCATCACTCTGGATTTCTGCATGCACTCCTTACATAATCTCACTATGTTTTATTCCTATGCATGACAGTTATTGTAAACAATGGAACTGAACATGTAGAGCAAAAGAGACGAGCCTTGCGTGGCAATAAAATTTCATGCAGACGTCGCTCCATGGTAGGCGCAAAGGCAGCCCCCCTCCACGCATTTCGGATTGTAATCAAGAGGAAGATATCTGTTCTGAGGGGGATTCAGAAGGAGAAGACAACTCCTATTTACCCCCTGAGGTCTTCGCTCTAACTTGGCATGCTGATGTTGGTTATATCATGCATATGGTGTCTTGCATTGCTTACTTTATACATCAAATATGTCATCTGCTTAGTTTAGACATCCTTTGTGCGAATGCCATCTGTTTAGTTTATTCATCGTTTATGTGAATTATGCAACGCCATCTTGTTTAGCCAGGCATCATATATGTGAATTTTGCAATGCCATCCTGCTTAGCCAGTCATCTTATATGTAAATTATATCAGGCCATCCTTTTTTTCGTTACGTATTACATTTGTCAACAATGTTATTACATTCAACTGCTCTTCGTGTGCATCAGCCATTTGACACGGTGATGGCACATTCTGGAGTGAAAACAAGGTCTTCAGAGCAGACTATGCTATCTGACAAAGCGCATAACTCGCTGGTTACAGATAGCTCCTCGGAGGAGGATTCAGAGACAGATGACCAGTCCTATCCCCCCCCCCGAGGTGTATGCTCTAACTTGGCAGGGTTATGTTGCTCATATCGTCCGTATGGTGTCTCGCATTGCTATGTCATTTGATTAGTTTAGACATTCTTTGTGTGAATGCCACCTGTTCAATGTCTAATTACCATATATGTGAATTATGCATTGCCATCTTGTTGCAAGACATTATATATGTGAATTATACAATGCTATCTTGTTGCAAAGGCATTATATATGTGAATTATGCAATGCCATGCTGTTTAGCCAATCATCATGTATGTGAATTATATCATGCTATCATTTTTTTGTATTACGTGTTCCATTTGTCGACAACGTTTGTATATTCAACTATTCTTCCTGTGCATCAGCCATTTGAAGCGGTGATGGAAGTATCTGGAGTGAAAACAAGGTATTCAGAGCAGACAATGCTACCTGCTGAAGCAGACATCTTGCTGGTTACAGAGAGCTCCTCAGAGGACGATTCAGAGATTGATGACCAGTCCTATTTTCCCCCTGAGGTCTATGCTCAAACTTGGCAGGGTTATATTACCCATGTCATGCATGTTGTCTTGCATTGCTTAGTTTTTACATCATATATGGATTGCCATTTGCTTACTTTCTTACTATATAAATCATATATTTGAATTATATCATGCCATCATGTTTACATAGTACATACACATCATCTATCTGAATTCTGGCATGGCAACCCATTTAATAAAGACATCATATAGTTATATCATCTCATCCTGTTTAGTGTTTACAGTCATCATATTTTGAATTATGGCATTCTATCCGTGAATGTATGTGAATTATGGCATGCCAACCTATTTAATAAACACATTATATAGTTATGTCATGTCATCCTGTTTACATAGTCTCATATTTTGAACTATCTCTTTCCATCTTTTTTAGTTAGCCATCATAATGTGAAATTGTGTCATGCTATCTTGTTTAGTTAGCCATCATATATGTGAAATTGTGTCATGCTATCCTGTTTGGTTAGACAACATAAATATGAATTATTTCATGCCCTCTTTTATTCCCCACTATCCATTGCACATGTCTATCACACAATGTCTATACTTTCAATTACTTTTCTTGTTTATCAGCCATTTGAATTGGAGAGCGTGATGGCAGTATCTAAGGGAGTAACAATACGGTCTTCAGAAAAGATAGTGCTACCAGTTGATGCAGATAGAACCACGATTGTACTTGCCCAAGGACCAGATCCACCACACATAACCCAGACTCTCGCAGATTGTACCCCTACCCAGTTGGACAGAGAACCAGCTACACCCCTTCTAACCCCAACCCCGGCAGATAGTAACCCAGTTCCAGTTGACACAGCACCGTCTCCACCACAGAGCACCCAAACATGAGCAGTTAGTAAGGGAACTGCAGTGCCCAAAGCACGAGGACCACCACTCCGAATCCCAACTCATCGCTTAAAGGAGAAGAAGATTTGTTCTCAGGTCAAGTTCTGTAGTTATGGTTCATACTCCTTTGCTCTTGCATGACTGTATTTACTCATACCAACTATTTTCAAATTTGAAGGATGGAATTGAAACTCCAATGGCGCAACAGGTATGTTTTAAACCTATTTCTTTAACTCGTTTGTTGTTGTAACCTGCTCTATGTTAATTTCAGTTTCAATTGAATAAACAGTTATGTTCTCATGTCATGCACATTATAAGTGTTGTTATTGCTCTATAGTTACCCACACTTATATTCTGTCTATTCTTCTTTGTCTTGAACAAATATTATTTGAACTGTGTCTCTATCTTGATTTGGCAACAAAAACTAGAATGATATAGACCATAAAGTGACCATGGTACATAGATATATGTTTGTTTCATGCTGTTATCCTATCCACTTTACTACTGAACTCATTTACCAAAATGAGTTTCATATACAACATGGTAAACATGTGATGTGTCTTCTTGTTTCTCTTTTAGAATGCGGACAAAATATTGGAGAATAGTACCGCGTTATCCAATGGTAAAGGAAGTAATGCAGATAAGGTTCAAGATAGTGAGACATCCCTGTTGGTCTCCAAGAAAGCTGATAAAAACTATCTTGACGACAGTGAGGGAACCCAAAAGTCCTGTCTTGATGTAGTGTTCAAGTTACTGGCCACTACTGCTGGCACAAGCGCTTCGAACTCGCTGCCTGAATCAGTTCGTCTTCTTGAATCTCAACTTCAAGTTGAAAGACATCGATCAGATGTGTACGACAGGAAGCTGAAGGACTGAGGAAGTCCCTACAGAATTCAGATGCATATTTTTCTGGTGCAACAGCAAGCGCTGGAGGATTTAAGCGCCAAACAAGAGAAAGTTAATAAGCATGCTAAGCATCTTGCCAGCATTATGGGTACTCAGGATATTGTTTCTTGAGATCTTCTGAAGTGGTTTTAGTTCTGGATTTGTTTTGCTGCGGCATTTATTTGCGCTGGTCGCCAACTCTGACAACCAGTGTATATGATATGCTGCTTTGTTCCCTATATTTGCACTGGTGGCGAACTTTGATGCCCAGTGGATGTAATATGTGTAATAGCTATGATAGCCTAGCGTTAGTTGCTTGCTTATTTATTTCCTTGTTGTCTTGTTTATTTGTTTGCTTGTAGTCATTGCAGTTCTTTTTCCGCGGTTAGCTAGTGGCTGCAATAACCTATTTTTTAAAACTAGGCCACAATAACCATGGGCTAATATTTACTGTAGTGACACTGGGCCTCCTACTGGCCATAGAAACAGTGGGCCTTCTACGGACCATAGAAACAATGGGCCTTCTACGGGCCGTAGAAACAATGGGCCTTCTGCGGGCCGTATTATCAATGGGCCTTATACGGGTCGTGTAATCGATTGGCCAAACATGGGCCAAACAGACTACATTATGGCCGTAAACGGGCTAGAGTTGGAATCGTCCGTTCATGGACCGACCATAACGGGCCATCATTAATAGGCCGTATTTGATGACTCTATGAAATCGGCCCAACGTATTAACGGACCACAAACGGGCCGACTGTAACCACGGGCTGAATTTGGCCCACAAGCAAAAAATGATAGTAACGGGTCGTAAGTAAACGAATGCTGGAAATGAGCCCAAGAATAAATGGGCTCTGAGAAGGCCGAAAGATAACATGGGCTGGAAACGGCCCAACGGAATAACGGGCCGTTAATGGGTATAAAGTGATACACTGTTCATTACGGGCCAGTTTCACCACGGGCCGTTAATGGGTGTAAAGTGACACACTGTTCATTACGGGCCAGTTTCACCACGGGCCGTTAGTAGGCCAAGAGTTACATAGGGCCTCATATGGGCCAAAAGACGTCATGGGCCATACATGGGCCAGAAGTGAAAACGGGCTGGAATCATATTGGATGGCCCAGATGACGCTACTGGAACTAATTCGGATAGGGCGTAACGGGCCTTGGGTTAGCGGGCTATAAATGGGCTATATTCGAACAGGCCGTTAACAGGCTTTCCATGGGCCGGCCCGCCAGCTTTTTACCAAGTCAAACGGGCCGGCCTTTTCACAGGAATGGGCCTCTGTTGGGTCGTGCCATGTGTCAACGTATCATAGGCACCTTCCGTCCAATGAGTGGTTGACATCTGTCCCAACGATGATCCGACACGTGTTTCCTCCAGCCAATGATGATTTTACACGTGGAAAATCCCCATTGGTCGGGGCTATTAACGGGTTATCGGATCCAAAACCCGACCCGATAGCTTAACGGTGTTCCGTTACGGTGGATGCCACGTGTCAGTCACCCTTGATGAAAGCACTTCTGTGACGCGCGATTTTTCGTGATGGAAGTGGACACTTCCGTGATGATAATTTTGGTAATGTCATGGAACACTTCTACGACAGCACAGGTATGACTATCTTGATTCTGTCATAAATTTGTCATGGATGTACATGCATGACAGAAAACGTGACCTACTGTGACAAACACGTATCATCACGGAAGTGTATTTTTTGTAGTGGGAGATGCCCACCGACTGATGTCAATGCAAGTAGGGATTGCCATGCAACAGATGCACAAGAGCTATAAATATATGAAAGCTCATCAAAGAAACTAAGTGGGTGTGCATCCAACTCGCTTGCTCACAAAGACCTAGGGCATTTGAGGAAGCCCATCATTGGAATATACAAGCCAAGTTCTATAATGAAAAAATCCCGCTAGTATATGAAAGTGACTAAATAAGAGACTCTCTATCATGAAGATCATGGTGCTACTTTGAAGCACAAGTGTGGAAAAAGGATAGTAACATTGTCCCTTCTCTCTTTTTCTCTCATTTATTTATTATATATATTTTTTATTTGGGCCTTCTTTTTTTGGCCTCTTTTCTTTCTTTTTTTCTCTTTTTTTCGTCCGGAGTCTCATCCCGACTTGTGGGGGAATCATAGTCTCCATCATCCTTTCCTCACATGGGACAATGCTCTAATGATGATCATCACACTTTTATTTTCTTAGAACTCAAGAATTACAACTCGATACTTAGAACGAAATATGACTCTATGTGAATGCCTCCGGCGGTGTACCGGGATTGTGATGAATCAAGAGTGACATGTATGAAAAAATTATGAACGGTGGCTTTGCCACAAATACGATGTCAACGACATGACCATGCAAAGCAATATGACAATGATGATGCGTGTCATAATAAATGGAACGGTGGAAAGTTGCATGGCAATATATCTTGGAATGGCTATGGAAATGCCATAATAGGTAGGTATGGTGGCTGTTTTGAGGAAGATATAAGGAGGCTTATGTGTGATAGAGCGTATCATATCACGGGGTTTGGATGCACCGGCGAAGTTTGCACCAACTCTCAAGGTGAGAAAGGCCAATGCACGGTACCGAAGAGGCTAGCAATGGTGGAAGGGTGAGAGTGCGTATAATCCATGGACTAAACATTAGTCATAAAGAACTCACATACTTATTGCAAAAATCTACAAGTCATCAAAACCAAGCACTATGCGCATGCTCCTAGGGGGATAGATTGGTAGGAAAAGACCATCGCTCGTCCCCGACCGCCACTCATAAGGAAAGTAATCAAATAACACCCCATGCTTCAAATTTGTCACATAACGTTCACCATACGTGCATGCTACGGGACTTGCCAACTTCAACACAAGTATTCATCAATTTCACAATTATTCAACTAGCACACTTCTAATATTACCACCTTTATATCTCAAAACCATCTATCAAGCATCCAACTTCTCTTAGCATTTAAAATTTATAACCAAAGTGAATTACCATGCTGTTCTAAAGGACTCTCAAAATGATATAAGTGAAGCA
This sequence comes from Triticum urartu, assembly GCF_003073215.2. Taxonomy (NCBI): domain Eukaryota; kingdom Viridiplantae; phylum Streptophyta; class Magnoliopsida; order Poales; family Poaceae; genus Triticum; species Triticum urartu. Next base: position 595,419,372 of record NC_053023.1, on the reverse strand, counting down.
TGAGAGATCAATTATTTCCATAAAATAAAACAACCGTCGTGCTCTAAAAGATATAAGCGAAGCATTAGAGCAAAAACTATATAGCTCAAAAGATATAAGTGAAGCACATAGAGTATTCTAATAAATTCCAACTCATGTGTGTCTCTCCCAAAAGGTGTGTATAGCAAGGATGATTGTGGTAAACTAGAAAGCAAAGACTCAAATCATACAAGACGCTTGAGGGAGTCCTGGATTAGGGGGTCTCCGGACAGCCGGACTATATCCTTTGGCCGGACTGTTGGACCATGAAGATACAAGATTGAAGACTTCATCTCGTGTCCGGATGGGACTTTACTTGGCGTGGAAGGCAAGCTAGGAAATACGGATATGTGTATCTCCTCCATTGTAACCGACCTTGTGTAACCCTAGCCCCCTCCGGTGTGTATATAAACCGGAGGGTTTTAGTCCGTAGGACAACAGATAATCATACCATAGGCTAGCTTCTAGGGTTAGCCTCTCTGATCTCGTGGTGGATCTACTCTTCTAATACTCATATCGTCAAGAACAATCAAGCAGGACGTAGGGTTTTACCTCTATCAAGAGGGCCCGAACTTGGGTAAAACATCGTGTCCCCTGCCTCCTGTTACCATCCGCCTTAGACGCATAGTTCGGACCCCCTACCCGAGATCCGTCGGTTTTGACACTGACATTGGTGCTTTCATTGAGAGTTCCACTGTGTCATCACCATAAGGCTTGATGGCTCCTTTGATCATCGCTAGCGATGCGGTCCAGGGTGAGGCTTTCCTCCCCGGACAGATCTTCATATTCGGCGGCTTTGCACTGCGGGCCAACTTGCTTGGCCATCTAGAGCAGATTGAGAGCTACGCCCCTGGCCATCAGGTCAGATTTGGAAACTTGAACTACACGGCCGACATCCGCAAAGACTTGATCTTCGACGGATTCGAGCCCATGTCGGACGCGCCGTACAGTCTTGACGAGCATGATGTAACTCTGTCGTCGGACAGTATTCGGGAGATCGCGTCCGCAGCTACTCCGTCCATCAACCCGGAGCAAGTCACGCCATCCGAGAGCGGAGGGATGGACCCCGCCATCGAGGCCGCACTCTCAGTGGTGATAGAGCCGGATACTGACTTTACCCCTTACGAGAGCCGTGTCGCCAAACCACTGGATTCATCCACGGCCACGGACTCCGAGCCGCTCATATCCGTGCCCGTCGAGTCCAACTGGGCGTCGATCATGGAGTTCACCTCCACGGACATCTTTCAGCACTCACCCTTCGGAGATGTGCTAAATTCATTAAGTTCTCTCTCCCTGTCAGGAGAACCTTGGCCGAACTATGTCCGGCTAGAATGGGATGCGGGCGACGAGGAAATTCGCTGCCCACCCACCACCCACTTAGTAGCCACTGTCGACGACTTAACCGACATGCTCGACTTCGGCTCTGAAGACTTCGACGGTATGGACGACGAAGCCGGAGACGAATAGGATCCAGCACCCTCAGGGCACTGTACCCCCACCTCCTCATATGATATATACATGGTGGACACCCCCAAAGAAGCCAATGGCGATGAGAAAGCGGAGGATGACCCCTCCAAAAAGCAACCCAAGCGCCGACGTCAGCAGCGCCGCTCTAAGTCCCGCCACTGCAAGAGCAGTGCTACCGGCACAGGAGATAATAACACTCCGGATAGCGCCGAAGACAACAACAATCCCCTCCAGTATGGTGCAGAGCTAGAGGACGAACAAGCTAGCCCCCCAGAGCGGGCAGCAGATGGAGAACCGGAGGAGGACAATTACATGCCTCTCTCCGAAGACGAGGCGAGCCTCGGTGACGATGAGTTTATCGTGCCTGAGGACCCCGTCGAGCAAGAGCGCTTCAAGAGCCGGCTTATGGCCACGGCAAGTAGCCTAAAGTAGAAACAGCAACAGCTTCAAGCTGATCAAGACTTGCTAGCAGACAGATGGACCGAAGTCCTTGCGGCCCAGGAGCATGAATTCGAGCGCCCGTCCAAGAGTTAACCCAAACGCAGGTTGCTACCTCACCTCGAGGAGGAAGCATTGAAGCCTCATTCACCAGTGTACGATGCGGCTGACCGGCCACTACGCGGCCGAGCCAGAGAGGTGTTTCAGCCTAAAGTTCAGTCCGCGCTCCGTCGCCACTCAGTCAAAGATACTAAGGCCTGGGGCAACACCGAGGACCTGCAAGACATCTTGAACAGCAAGGCAAAAATCGCAAGGTCAATATATGGGACACGAACATGTGCGCCCACATGGGACGATGATCGTCGCGTCGGATACACCAAGAGTAAATCCGGCCGGGCCGAATACAGCAGACAAGACTCATACGAACTATGTCAAGATATAGCCCGGCACAGAGGCGCCGCACACCCCCTATGCTTCATTGATGAAGTTATGAATCATGAATTCCCGGAGGGTTTCAAACCCGTAAACATCGAATCATACGACGGCACAACAGATCCCATTGTATGGAGTGAGGATTTCCTCCTTCACATCCACATGGCCCGTGGTGACGATCTACATGCCATCAAATACCTCCCACTAAAACTCAAAGGACCAGCTCGGCATTGGCTGAATAGCTTGCCAGCAGATTCCATTGACAGTTGGGAGGATTTGGAAGATGCATTTCTTGACAACTTCCGGGGCACTTATGTGCGGCCACCGGATGCTGATGACTTGAGCCACATAACCCAGCCAGGGGAATCGGCCAGACAATTCTGGACACGGTTCCTGACTAAGAAAAATCAAATTGTAGACTGTCCGGATGCAGAAGCCCTAGCGGCATTTAAGCATAACATCCACAACGAGTGGCTCACCCGCCACCTCGGCCTGGAGAAGCCAAAATCTATCACGGCCCTCACAACACTCATGACCCGCTTTTGCGCGGGCGAGGACAGTTGGCTGGCTCGCAGCAACAACACATCAAGGAATCCGGATACCTCGGATACCAAAGACATTAACGGTAGGCAGCATCTTAATAGACCAAAGCGCCGCAATAATGGCGTTAACTCCGAAGATACGGGAGTCAACACTAGATTCAAAGGCTCTAGATCCAGTCAACGGAAAAAGCCATTCAAAAGAAATACTCCGGCTCCGTCCAGTCTGGACCGCATACTGGATCGCTCGTGTCAAATCCACGGCACCCCCAACAAGCCAGCAAATCATACCAACAGAGAATGCTGGGTGTTCAAGCAGGCCGGCAACTTAAATGCCGAAAACAAGGACAAGGGGCTGCATAGCGATGACGAGGAGGAGCCACGGCCGCTGAACCCAGGAGGACAGAAGGGGTTTCCCCCACAAGTGAAGACAGTAAACATGATACACGCAACCCACATTCCCAAGAGGGAGCAGAAGCATGCACTAAGGGACATCTACACGATGGAGCCCGTCGCCCCGAAGTTCAATCCATGGTCTGCTTGTCCGATCACCTTCGATCGCAGGGACCACCCCACTAGCATCCGTCATGGAGGATCCGCCGCACTGGTCCTAGACCCCATCATTGACGGATTTCACCTAACTCGAGTCCTTATGGACAGCGGCAGTAGCCTGAACCTGCTTTATCAGGATACAGTGTGAAAAATGGGTATCGATCCCTCAAGGATCAAACCCAGCAAAACCACCTTTAAAGGCGTCATCCCAGGTGTAGAGGCTCATTGCATAGGCTCAATCACATTGGAAGTGGTCTTGGATCACCGGATAACTTCTGAAGTGAAGAGTTAATCTTCGACATCATCCCATTTCGCAGTGGCTATCACGCACTGCTCGGACGGACAACATTTGCAAAATTCAATGCAGTGCCGCATTACGCATACCTCAAGCTCAAGATGCCAGGACCTCGCGGGGGTCATAACAGTAAATGGAAACACAGAACGCTCACTCCGTATGGAAGAGCACACTACGGCCCTTGCAGCAGAGGCACAAAGCAGCCTGTTCAGACAGACCACTCATTTGGCGTTACAGCCCCCGGACACCTTCAAGCTTGTCCGGAATAATCTGCAACAAGATCGCCTGGCGCGATCTACGCTCACCTAGCAATTCGGCCCCCGTCCCAGTCCCAGTGCAGCGACAAAATTCGTGTCGCGCGTACATAACTATGCATTGAAAATACCATGGACATAGGCGGGGGCACAATCAGGACACACCCCGCATTGTGGATTAACCACACCAGGGGCTGTATACCTTTGACATTCCCTCTCTCTTTCAGGGCCTAATTCTTCGGAAGGCCTTTCCGGCAGTTTGACGGTCGGACACATTCCGGAAGCAACAACGAGGGCGGCAAGAAGCTAAGATGAACACGGGAACCGCCAGGTGGTCTCTAGTAATACTTGATATACCCGCTTTTCACTATTATTGCGTAGCTTGCCTTGGATAGGACATTTCGAATTGTCCTACTTTACGCTTATTGCACTACTTGTACCAGTGCGCCTCGACGTATTATTGAAATAACAATGCATATTATTAATTTGTTATTGCATTATTTAAGTTTTTCTCTTTCTCTTATATGTCCATCTACGACATTCCGCACCTGCATGCTCGGGTACGGTCAGTACGCCAGGGGCTCTCGTTCACCCCATAATATGGCGCAAGAAGCCCGAACACTTTCAACAATGCGGCACCCCGAACTTATAGCATTATATATGCATCAGCTCCGAATCATGTCTTGGGTCAAATGTTGGGTTGCCCGGCTCCCATGCTTTGGTACCTTACGTTCCGCTATATCGACTAAGGTAGCGGTGGGAGAACTACTGCGATTGTGTCCCGGTTCTTCTGGATGAGCACCTCAGTAGAGAAAGCCAAAAAACTGACTGTCATGATAAGGCGAGAGACTGGTCGCTGTTCGAGAGGTCTCAAGTCCTAAAAGAATTTTTCGCTTCAGGCAAGGAGTCGGCCTTGTCCGGCTTAGGCGTGTATAGCGCCCCAAATTCGGCCCTCTAAATACCAGGGGCTTCGCCAAAAATTTAAAATCATAGACTTCTATGGCTAAGTGAGAGTGATAAAGCATTATAGTCTGATTGCCTGGTTCGTTGCGCTGAGCACTGATAACCCACAAGTATAGGGGATCGCAATGGCTTTCGAGGGTAGAGTATTCAACCCAAATTTATTGATTCGACACAAGGGGAGCCAAAGAATATTCTCAAATATTAGCAGCTGAGTTGTCAATTCAACCACACCTGGAAACTTAGTATCTGCAGCAAAGTGTTTAGTAGCAAAGTAATATGATAGTGATGGTAACAGTAACAAAAGAGTAACGAAAGCAAAGTAATGTTTTTGGTATTTTGTAGTTATTGTAACAGTAGCAACGGGAAAGTAAATAAGCGTAAACCAGTATATGGAAACCTCGTAGGCATCAGATCAGTGATGGATAATTATGCCGGATGTGGTTCATCATGTAACAGTCATAACATAGGGTGACACAGAACTAGCTCCAGTTCATTGATATAATGTAGGCATGTATTTCGAATATAGTCATACGTGCTTATGGAAAAGAACTTGCATGACATCTTTTGTCCTACCCTCCCGTGGCAGCGGGGTCCTAATGGAAACTAAGGGATATTAAGGCCTCCTTTTAATAGAGAACCGGAATAAAGCATTAGCACATAGTGAATACATGAACTCCTCAAACTACGGTCATCACCGGTAAGTATCCCGATTATTGTCACTTCGGGGTTAACGGATCATAACACATAATAGGTGACTATAGACTTGCAAGATAGGATCAAGAACACTCATATATTGATGAAAACATAATAGGTTCAGATTTAAAATCATGGCACTTGGGCCCTAGTGACAAACATTAAGCATAGCAAAGTCATAGCAACATCAATCTCAGAACATAGTGGATACTAGGGATCAAACCCTAACAAAACTAACTCGATTACATGATAAATCTCATCCAACCCATCACCGTCCAGCAAGCCTACGATGGTATTACTCACGCACGGCGGTGAGCATCATGAAATTGGTGATGGAGGATGGTTGATGATGACGACGGCGACGAATCCCCCTCTTCGGAGCCCCGAATGGACTCCAGATCAGCCCTCCCGAGAGGTTTTAGGGCTTGGCGGCGGCTCCGTATCGTAAAACGCGATGAAATCTTCTCTCCGATTTGTTTCTCCCCGAAAGCAGTTATATAGAGTTGGAGTTGGGAGGTCTCCAGGGGGGGCACGAGGTAGGGGGGCCACCCTCGTGAGAAGGGTGTGGGCCCCTGGTCTTCATCTTTGGCGAGGATTTTTTATTATTTATTGTAAGGTATTCCATGGAGTTTCAGGTCATTCCGAGAACTTTTGTTTTCTACACATAAAACAACATCATGGCAATTCTGCTGAAAACAGCATTAGTCTGGGTTAGTTCCATTCAAATCATACGAGTTAGAGTCCAAAACAAGGGCAAAAGTGTTTGGAAAAGTAGATACGACGGAGACGTATCAATTCCCCCAAGCTTAAACCCTTGCTTGTCCTCAAGCAATTCAGTTGAAAAACTGAAAGAAATAAAGAAAAACTTTTACAAACTCTGTTTGCTTTGCTGTTGTAAATACGTCAAGCTAGCATTCAAGTTTTCTGCAAAGATTATAACTAACCACATTTGCAATAATTCTCAGGTCTCATGATTACCCATATCAATAGCATAATCAACTAGCAAGTCATAATAATAAATCTCGGATGACAACACTTTCTCAAAACAATCATAATATGATATAACAAGATGGTATCTCGCTAGCCCTTTCTGAGACCGCAAAACATAAATGCAGAGCACCTTTAAAGATCAAGGACTGACTAGACATTGTAATTCATGGTAAAAGAGATCCAATCATAGTCACACCCAATATAAATTAACAGTAATGAATGCAAATGACAGCTGTGCTCTCCAGCTAGTGCTTTTTAATAAGAGGGTGATGACTCAACATAAAAGGTAGGCCCTTCGCAGAGGGAAGTAGGGATTTGTAGAGGTGCTGTTGGGGAACGTAGAAATAATTCAAAATTTTCTACATATCACCAAGATCAATCTATGGAGTCATCTAGCAATGAGGAAGGAGTGGATCTACATACCCTTGTAGATCGCGCGCGGAAGCGTTCAAGAGAACGGGGTTGATGGAGTCGTACTCGTCGTGATCCAAATCACCGATGATCCTAGCGCCGAACGGACGGCACCTCCGCGTTCAACACACGTATGGAGCAGCGACGTTTCCTCCTTCTTGATCCAGTAAGGGGAAAGGAGAGGTTGATGGAGATCCAGCAGCACGACGGCGTGGTGGTGGAAGTAGCGGGATTCCAACAGGGCTTCGCCAAGCGCTGCGGGAGGAGGGAGATGTGTCATGGGAGGGAGAGGGAGGCGCCAGGGCTTAGGTGTTGCTGCCCTCCCTTCCCCCCACTATATATAGGGCCAAGGGAGAGGGGGGGCGCAGCCTTGGCCCTTCCTCCAAGGAAGGGTGCGGCCAGGGAGGAGTCCATCCTCCCCAAGGCACCTCGAAGGTGCCTTCCCCCTTTAGGACTCTTCCTTTCCTTATCTCTTGGCGCATGGGCCTCTTGGGGCTGGTGCCCTTGGCCCATATAGGCCAAGGAGCACACCCCTACAGCCCATGTGGCCCCCCGGGGTGGGTGGCCCCACTCGGTGGACCCCCGGGACCCTTCCGGTGGTCCCAGTACAATACCGGTGACCCCGAAACTTGTCCCGATGGCCGAAATAGCACTTCCTATATATAATTCTTTACCTCCGGACCATTCCGGAACTCCTCGTGACGTCCGGGATCTCATCCGGGACTCCGAACAACTTTCGGGTTACCGCATACTAATATCTCTATAACCCTAGCGTCACCGAACCTTAAGTGTGTAGACCCTACGGGTTCGGGAGACATGCAGACATGACCGAGATGACTCTCCGGTCAATAACCAACAGCGGGATCTGGATACCCATGTTGGCTCCCACATGTTCCACGATGATCTCATCGGATGAACCACGATGTCAAGGACTTAATCAATCCCGTATACAATTCCCTTTGTCTAGCGGTACGATACTTGCCCGAGATTCGATCGTTGGTATCCCGATACCTTGTTCAATCTCGTTACCGGCAAGTCTCTTTACTCGTTTCGTAACACATCATCCCGTGATCAACTCCTTGATCACATTGTGCACATTATGATGATGTCCTACCGAGTGGGCCCAGAGATACCTCTCCGTCACACGGAGTGACAAATCCCAGTCTCGATTCGTGCCAACCCAACAGACACTTTCGGAGATACCTGTAGTGTACCTTTATAGCCACCCAGTTACGTTGTGACGTTTGGCACACCCAAAGCACTCCTACGGTATCCGGGAGTTGCACAATCTCATGGTCTAAGGAAATGATACTTGACATTAGAAAAGCTTTAGCATACGAACTACATGATCTTGTGCTAGGCTTAGGATTGGGTCTTATCCATCACATCATTCTCCTAATGATGTGATCCCGTTATAATTGACATCCAATGTCCATGGTTAGGAAACTGTAACCATCTATTGATCAACGAGCTAGTCAACTAGAGGCTTACTAGGGACATGGTGTTGTCTATGTATCCACACATGTATCTGAGTTTCCTATCAATACAATTCTAGCATGGATAATAAACGATTATCATGAACAAGGAAATATAATAATAACTAATTTATTATTGCCTTTAGGGCATATTTCCAATAGTCTCCCACTTGCACTAGAGTCAATAATCCAGTTCACATCGATATGTGATTAACACTCAAGGTCACATCCCCATGTGACTAACACCTAAAGAGTTTACTAGAGTCAATAATCTAGTTCACATTACCATGTGATTAACACTCGATGAGTTTTGGGTTTGATCATGTTATGCTTGTGAGAGATGTTATAGTCAACGGGTCTGAATCTTTCAAATCCGTATGTACTTCGCAAATCTCTATGTCATCTTGTAGATGCAGCTATGACGCTATATTTGGAGCCATTTCAAATAACTGTTCTACTTGGAGCTATTCTAAATTTTTGCTCCATTATACATATCCGGTATCTCTACTCAGAGCTATCCGGATAGGTGTTAAGCTTGCATCGACGTAACTCTTTACGTCGAACTCTTTATCACCTCCATAACCGAGAAACATATCCTTATTCCTCTAAGGATAATTTAGACCACTATCTGGTGATCTACTCCTAGATTACCTTTGTACCCTCTTGCCAGATATGTGGCAAGGCACACATCAGGTGCGGTACTTAGCATGGCATACCGTATAGAGCCTATGACAAAAGCATAGGGGACGACATTCGTCCTTTTTCTTTCTTCTGCCGTGGTCAAGCTTTAAGTCTTAACTTCATACCTTACAACTCAGGCAAGTACTCCTTCTTTGACTGATCCATCTTGAACCCCTTCAAGATCATGTCAAGGTATGTGCTCATTTGAAAGTACCATTAAGCGTTTTGATCTATCCTTATAGATCTTGATGCTCAATGTTCAAGTAGCTTAATCCAGGCTTTCCATTGAAAAACACTTTCCAAATAACCCTATATGCTTTCCAGAAATTCTACGTCATTTCTGATCCACAATATGTCAACAACATATACTCATCAGAAATTCTATAGTGCTCCCACTCACTTCTTTGGAAATACAAGTTTCTCATAAACTTTGTATAAACCCAAAATCTTTGATCATCTCATCAAAGCGTACATTCCAACTCCGAGATGCTTACTCCAGTCCTTAGAAGGATTGCTGGAGCTTTGCATACTTATTAGCATCTTTCAGGATTGACAAAACCTTCCGGTTGTATCACATACAACCTTTCCTCAAGAAAATCGTCGAGGAAACAATGTTTTGACATCCTATCTGCAAGATTTCATAAATAATGCAGTAATCGCTAATATAATTCCAACAGACTCTTAGCATCGCTACGAGTGAGAAAGTCTCATCGTAGTCAACTCCTTGAACTTGTCAGAAAACATCTTAACGACAAGTCGAGCTTTCTTAATGGTGATACTTACCATCATTGTCCGTCTTCCTTTTAAAATCCATATGTACCTAACAGCCTTACGACCATCAAGTAGTTCTTCCAAAGTCTACACTTTGTTTTCATACATGGATCCTATCTCGGATTTTATGGCCTCGAGCCATTCATCAGAATCTGGGCCCACCATCGCTTCTCCATAGCTCTTAGGTTCATTGTTGTCTAGCAACATGACTTCCAAGACAGGATACGTACCACTCTGAAGTAGTACGCATCCTGTCATCCTACGGAGGTTTGGTAGTGACTTGATCTGAAGTTTCATGATCACTATCATAAGCTTCCACTTCAATTGGTGTAGGTGCCACAGGAACAACTTCCTGTGCCCTGCCACACACTAGTTGAAGAGACGGTTCAATAACCTCATCAAGTCTCCACCATCCTCCCACTCAATTCTTTCGAGAGAAACTTTTCCTCGAGAAAGGACCCGATTCTAGAAACAATCCCTTATTGCTTTCGGTTCTGAGACAGGAGGTATACCCAACTGTTTTGGGTGTCCTATGAAGATGCATTTTATCCACTTAGGGTTCGAGCTTATCAGCCTGAAACTTTTCCACATAAGCGTCACAGCCCCAAACTTTTAAGAAATGACAGCTTAGGTTTCTCTAAACCATAGTTCATACGGTGTCATCTCATCGGAATTACGTGGTGCCCTATTTAAAGTGAATGTGGTTGTCTCTAATGCCTAACCCATAAACTATCATGGTAATTCGATAAGAGACATCATGGTATGCATCATATCCAATAGGGTGCAGTTATGATGTTCGGACACACCATCACACTATGGTGTTCCAGGTTGTATTAGTTGTGAAACAATTTCCACAATGTCTTAATTCTGTGCCAAACTCGTAATTCAGATATTCATCTCTATGATCATATCATAGTTCTTTTATCCTCTTGTTACGACGATCTTTCTACTTCACCCTGAAATTACTTGAACCTTTCAATAATTCAGGCTCGTGATTCATCAAGTAAATATACTCAACATCTACTCAAATCATCTGTGAAGTAAGAACATAACGATATCCACTACATGCCTCAGCACTCATTGGACTGCACACATCAAAATGTATTACTTCCAACAAGTTGCTTTCTAGTTCCATTTTACTGAAAACGAGGCTTTCAGTCATCTTGCCCATGTGGTATGATTTGCATGTCTCAAGTGATTCAAAATCAAGTGAGTCCAAACGGTCCATTTGCATGGAGTTTCTTCATCCATATACACCAATAGACATGGTTCGCATGCCTCAAACTTTTCAAAAACGAGTGAGCCCAAAGATCCATCAACATGGAGCTTCTTCATGCGTTTTATACCGATATGACTTACGTGGCAGTGCCACAAGTAGGTGGTACAATCATTACTATCTTTTGGCATGAACATGTGTATCACTATGATCGAGATTCAATAAACCATTCATTTTAGGTGTAAGACCATTGAAGGTATTATTCAAATAAACAGAGTAACCATTATTCTCCTTAAATGAATAACCGTATCGCGATAGACATAATCCAATCATGTCTATGCTCAACGCAAACACCAATCTCGATGGTAGAGGGAGCATGCGATGCTTGATCATATCAACATTGGAAACACTTCCAACACATATCGTCAGCTCACCTTTAGCTAGTCTCCGTTTATTCCGTAGCTTTTATTTCGAGTTACTAACACTTAGCAACCGAACCGGTATCTAATACCCTGGTGCTACTAGGAGTACTAGTAAAGTACACATCAACACAATGTATATCCAATATACTTCTATCGACCGCCTTCTCATCTACCAAGTATCTAGGGTAATTCTGCTCCAGTGGCTGTTCCCCTTATTACAGAAGCACTTAGTCTCGGGTTTGGGTTCAACCTTGGGTTTCTTCACTAGAGCAGCAGCTGATTTGCCGTTTCATGAAGCATCCCTTTTGCCCTTGCCCTTCTTGAAACTAGTGGTTTCACAAACCATCAACAATTGATGCTCCTTTTTGATTTCTACTTTTGTGGTGTCAAACATCGCGAATATCTCAAGGATCATCATATATGTCCCCGATACATTATAGTTCATCACGAAGCTCTAGCAGCTTGGTGGTAATGACTTCGGAGAAACATCACTATCTCATCTGGAAGATCAACTCCCACTCGATTCAAATGATTGTTGTACTTAGACAATCTGAGCACAAGCTCAACAATTGAGCTTTTCTCCTTAGTTTGCAGGCTAAGAAAATCGTCGGAGGTCTCATACCTCTTGACGTGGGCACGAGCCTGAAATCCCAATTTCAGTCCTTGGAACATCTCATATGTTCTGCGATGTTTCAAAACCGTCTTTGGTGCCTCAATTCTAAACCAATTAGCATTACGCACTGAACTATCATGTAGTCATCAAAATGTGTATGTCAGATGTTCGCAACATCCACAGACGACGTTCGAGGTTCAGCACACTGAGCGGTGCATTAAGGACATAAGCCTTCTATGAAGCAATGAGGACAATCCTCAGTTTACGGACCTAGTCCACATAATTGCTACTATCAACTTTCAACTAAATTTTCTCTAGGAACATATCTAAACAGTAGAACAGAAACGTGAGCCACGACATAATTTGCGAAGACCTTTTGACTATGTTCAGGATAATTAAGTTCATCTTATGAACTCCCACTCAGATAGACATCCCTCTAGTCATCTAAGTGATTACATGATCCGAGTCAACTAGGCCGTGTCCAATCATCACGTGAGACGGACTAGTCATCATCGGTGAACATCTTCATGTTGATCATATCTACCATACGACTCATGCTCGACCTTTCGGTCTCTTGTGTTCCGAGGCCATGTCTGTACATGCTAGGCTCGTCAAGTCAACCTAAGTGTTTCGCGTGTGTAAATCTGTCTTACACCCATTGTATGTGAACGTTAGAATCTATCACACCCGATCATCACGTGGTGCTTCGAAACAACGAACTGTCGCAACGGTGCACAGTTAGGGGGAACACCTTCTTGAAATTATTATGAGGGATCATCTTATTTACTACCGTCGTTCTAAGTAAACAAGATGCAAAAACATGATAAACATCATATGTAATCAAATAGTGACATGATATGGCCAATATCATATTGCTCCTTTTGATCTCCATCTTCGGGGCTCCATGATCATCATCGTCACCGGCATGACACCATGATCTCCATCATCATGATCTCCATCATCGTGTCTTCATGAAGTTGTCTTGCCAACTATTACTTCTACTTCTATGGCTACCGGTTAGCAATAAAGTAAAGTAATTACATGACGTTTATGTTGACACGCAGGTCATAAATAAATAAAGACAACTCCTATGGCTCCTGCCGGTTGTCATACTCATCGACATGCAAGTCGTGATTCCTATTACAAGAACATGATCAATCTCATACATCACATATCATTCATCACATTCTTCTTGGCCATATCACATCACATAGCATACCCTGCAAAAACAAGTTAGACGTCCTCTAATTGTTGTTTGCATGTTTTACGTGGCTGCTATGGGTTTCTAGCAAGAACGTTTCTTACCTACACAAAAACCACAACGTGATATGCCAATTGCTATTTGCCCTTCATAAGGACCCTTTTCATCGAATCCGCTCCGACTAAAGTGGGAGAGACAGACACCCGCTAGCCACCTTATGCAACTAGTGCATGTCAGTCGGTGGAACCAGTCTCACGTAAGAGTACGTGTAAGGTCGGTCCAGGCCGCTTCATCCCACAATGCCGCCGAATCAAGATTGGACTAGTAACGGTAAGCATATTGAACAAAATCAACGCCCACAACTACTTTGTGTTCTACTCGTGCACAGAAACTACGCATAGACCTAGCTCATGATGCCACTGTTGGGGAATGTAGCAATAATTCAAAATTTTCTATGTATCACCAAGATCAATCTATGGAGTCATCTAGCAACGAGGGAGGAGTGGATCTACATACCCTTGTAGATCGCGCGCGGAAGCGTTCAAGAGAACGGGGTTGATGGAGTCGTACTCGTCGTGATCCAAATCACCGATGATCCTAGCGCCGAACAGACGGCACCTCCGCGTTCAACACACGTACGGAGCAGCGACGTTTCCTCCTTCTTGATCCATCAAGGGGAAAGGAGAGGTTGATGGAGATCCAGCAGCATGACAGCGTGGTGGTGGAAGTAGCGGGATTCCAACAGGGCTTCGCCAAGCGCTGCGGGAGGAGGGAGATGTGTCATGGGAGGGAGAGGGAGGCGCCAGGGCTTAGGTGTTGCTGCCCTCCCTTCCCCCCACTATATATAGGGCCAAGGGAGAGGGGGGGCGCAGCCTTGGCCCTTCCTCCAAGGAAGGGTGCGGCCAGGGAGGAGTCCATCCTCCCCAAGGCACCTCGGAGGTGCCTTCCCCCTTTAGGACTCTTTCTTTCCCTTATCTCTTGGCGCATGGGCCTCTTGGGGCTGGTGCCCTTGGCCCATACAGGCCAAGGCGCACCCCCTACAGCCCATGTGGCCCCCCCGGGGCAGGTGGCCCCACCCGGTGGACCCCCGGGACCCTTCCGGTGGCCCCGGTACAATACCGGTGACCCCGAAACTTGTCCCGATAGCCGAAATAGCACTTCCTATATATAATTCTTTACCTCCGGACCATTCCGGAACTCCTCGTGACGTCCGGGATCTCATCTGGGACTCCGAACAACTTTCGGGTTACCGCATACTTATATCTCTACAACCCTAGCGTCACCGAACCTTAAGTGTGTAGACCCTACGGGTTCGGGAGACATGCAGACATGACCGAGATGACTCTCCGGTCAATAACCAACAACGGGATCTGGATACCCATGTTGGCTCCCACATGTTCCACGATGATCTCATCGGATGAACCACGATGTCGAGGACTTAATCAATCCCGTATAAAATTCCCTTTGTCTATCGGTATGATACTTGCCCGAGATTCGATCGTCGGTATCCCGATACCTTGTTCAATCTCGTTACTGGCAAGTCTCTTTACTCATTTCGTAACACATCATCCCGTGATCAACTCCTTGATCACATTGTGCACATTATGATGATGTCCTACTGAGTGGGCCCAGAGATACCTCTCCATTTACACGGAGTGACAAATCCCAGTCTCGATTCGTGCCAACCCAACAGACACTTTCGGAGATACCTGTAGTGTACCTTTATAGCCACCCAGTTACGTTGTGACGTTTGGCACAGCCAAAGCACTCCTACGGTATCCGGGAGTAGCACAATCTCATGGTCTAAGGAAATGATACTTGACATTAGAAAAGCTTTAGCATATGAACTACATGATCTTGTGCTAGGCTTAAGATTGGGTATTTGTCCATCACATCATTCTCCTAATGATGTGATCCCGTTATCAATGACATCCAATGTCCATGGTCAGGAAACCGTAACCATCTATTGATCAACGAGCTAGTCAACTAGAGGCTTACTAGGGACATGGTGTTGTCTATGTATCCACACATGTATCTGAGTTTCCTATCAATACAATTCTAGCATGGATAATAAACGATTATCATGAACAAGGAAATATAATAATAACTAATTTATTATTGCCTCTAGGGCATATTTCCAACAGGTGCCAGAGCTCGGTTTTGAAATAGAGGTGAATAATATTTTGAGCGGTATACTTTCATTGTCAACATAACAACCAAGAGATGGCGATATCTTCCATGCTACACACATTATAGGCGGTTCCCAAACAGAATGGTCAAGTTTATACTCCCCCTCCACCAACAAACATCAATCCATGGCTTGCTCGAAACAATGAGTGCCTCCAACATACATCAGGTCCCAGGGGGAGTTTTGTTTTGCAATTATTTTTGATTTAGTTTGCATAAAGCATGGGACTGGGCATCCCGGTGACCAGCCATTTATCTCATGAGTGAGGAGCGGAGTGCACTCCTCTTGAGAATAACCCACCTAACATGGAAGATACAGACAGCCCTAGTTGATACATGAGCTATTCGAGCATACAAAACAGGATGATTATTTGAAGGTTTAGAGTTTGGCACATACAAATTTACTTGGAACGGCAGGTAGATACCGCATATAGGAAGGTATAGTGGACTCATCTGGAATAACTTTGGGGTTTAAGGGATTGGATGCACAAGCAGTATTCCCGCTTAGTATAGGTGAAGGCTAGCAAAAGACTAGGAAGCGACCAACTAGAGAGCGACAACAGCCATCTACATGCATTAAAATTAATAAACATTGGATGCAAGCATGAGTAGGATATAATCCACCATGAACATAAATATCGTGAAGGCTATGTTGATTTGTTTCAACTACATGCGTGAACATGTGCCAAGTCAAGTCACTTCAATCATTCAGAGGTGGATACCACCCTATCATACCACATCATAACCATTTTAATAGCATGTTGGCACGCAAGGTAAACCATTATAACTCATAGCTAATCAAGCATGGCACAAGCAACTATGATCTCTAATTGTCATTGCAAACATGTTTATTCATAACAAGCTGAATCAAGAACGATGAACTCATCATATTTACAAAAACAAAAGAGGTCGAGTTCATACCAACTTTTCTCATCTCAGTCAGTCCATCATATATCATCATAATTGCCTTTCACTTGCACGACCGAACGATGTGGATAATAATAAGAGTGCACGGGCATTGGACTAAGCTAGAGTCTGCGAGCATTCAATAAACAGGAGAAGACAAAGCAATATGGGCTCTTTTGTCAGATAAAGAACAATGCATATAAGAGCCACTTCAACAATTTAATCATAGTCTTCTCCCAACAAGCAAAAGAAGAACAGGAAATCTTTTTGGGTTTTCTTTTTAATTACTACTACAAGCATGGAAATTAAATTACTACTAATTTTTTTGGTTTTCCTTAAGGTTTATTAAACACACAAGAAGAAAGCAATAAAGGGAAATAAACTAGCATGGATGATACAATGAAAAAGTATGAGCACCGACATCTAGCAATGAGTGTGTGTGAACACAAATGTAATGTCGGTGGGAAATACGTACTCCCCCAAGCTTAGGCTTTTGGCCTAAGTTGGTCTATGGCCACGGCTGGCCTGGCTGATATCCATAATAATAGTTGTTGGGGTCTGATGTCTACTACACAACCTTCTTCTTGTAGACGTTGTTGGGCCTCCAAGTGCAGAGGTTTGTAGGACAGTAGGAAATTTCCCTCAAGTGGATGACCTAAGGTTTATCAATCCATAAGAGGCGTAGGATGAAGATGGTCTCTCTCAAGCAACCCTGCAACCAAATAACAAAGAGTCTCTTGTGTCCCCCAACACACCCAATACAATGGTAGATTGTATAGGTGCACTAGTTCGGTGAAGAGATGGTGATACAAGTGGTATATGGATGGTAGATAATAGTATTTGTAATCTGAAATAATAAAAACAGCAAGGTAGCAAGTGATAAAAGTGAGCGTAAACGGTATTGCAATGATAGGAAATAAGGCCTAGGATTCATACTTTCGCTAGTGTAAGTTCCCTCAACAATACTAACATAATTGGATCACATAACTATCCCTCAACATGCAACAAAGAGTCACTCCAAAGTCAGTAATAGCGGAGAACAAACAAAGAGATTATGGTAGGGTACGAAACCACCTCAAAGTTATTCTTTCCAATCAATCCGTTGAGCTATTCCTATAAGTGTCACAAACAGCCCTAGAGTTCGTACTAGAATAACACCTTAAGACACAAATCAATCAAAACCCTAATGTCACCTAGATACTCCAATGTCACCTCAAGTATCCGTGGGTATGATTATACGATATGCATCACACAATCTCAGATTCATGTATTCAACCAACACAAAGGACCTCAAAGAGTGCCCCAAAGTTTCTACCGAAGAATCACGACGAAAACGTGTGCCAACCCCTATGCATAGGTTCATGGGCGGAACCCGCAAGTTGATCACCAAAACATACATCAAGTGAATCACGTGGCATCCCATTGTCACCACAGATACGCACGGCAAGACATACATCAAGTGTTCTCAAATCTTTAAAGACTCAATCCGATAAGATAACTACAAAGGGAAAACTCAATTCATTACAAGAGAGTAGAGGGGGAGGAGAAACATAAGATCCAACTATAATAGCATAGCTCGCGATACATCAAGATCGTGCCAAATCAAGAACACGAGAGAGAGAGAGAGAGAGAGAGAGATCAAACACATAGCTACTGGTACATACCCTCAGCCCCAAGGGAGAACTACCCCCTCCTCGTCATGCAGAGCACCGGGATGATGAAGATGGCTACCGGAGAAGGATTCCCCCTCCGGCAGGGTGCCGGAACGGGTCTAGATTGGTTTTCGGTGGCTACGAAGGCTTCTGGCGGTGGAACTCCCGATCTATTCTCTGTTCTGGAAGTTTTAGGATACGACGATATATATGGGTGCAGGAAGTACGTCAGGGGAGCCACGAGGGCCCCATGAGGCAGGGGGCACACCCTAGGGGGTGGGTGCGCCCCCCACCCTCGTGGCTTCCTCGTTCCTTCCTTGACGTGGGGTCCAAGTCCATCGGGTGGCTTTCGTTCCAAAAATAACTTCTCTAGTTGATTTCGTTCCATTTCGACTCTGTCTGATATTCCTTTCTTCAAAACACTGAAATAGGCATAAAACAGCAAATCTGGGCTGGGCCTCCGGTTAATAGGTTAGTCCCAAAAATAATATAAAAGTGGATAATAAAGCCCAATATTGCCCAAAACAGTAGATAACATAGCATGGAGCAATCAAAAATTATAGATACGTTGGAGACGTATCAAGCATCCCCAAGCATCCATAAAACAGCAAATCTGGGCTGGGCCTCCGGTTAATAGGTTAGTCCCAAAAATAATATAAAAGTGGATAATAAAGCCCAATATTGCCCAAAACAGTAGATAACATAGCATGGAGCAATCAAAAATTATAGATACGTTGGAGACGTATCAAGCATCCCCAAGCTTCATTCCTGCTCGTCCTCGAGTAGGTAAATGATAAAAAAGATAATTTTTGATGTGGAATGCTAGTTGGCATAATTTTAATGTAATTCTTCTTACTTGTGATATGAATATTCAGATCCGAAAGATTCAAGACAAAAGTTCATATTGGCATAAAAATAATAATACTTCAAGCATACTAACTAAGCAATTATGTCTTCTCAAAATAACATGGCCAAAGAAAGTTCATCCCTACAAAATCATATAGTTTACTCATGCTCCATTTTCGTCACACAAGAATGCTCTCATCATGCACAACCCCGATGACAAGCCAAGCAATTGTTCATACTTTAGTAATCTCAAACTCATAAACTTTCATGCAATACATGAGTGCGGGCCATGGATATAGCACTATGGGTGGAATAGAATATGATGATGGGGGTTATGTGGAGAAGACAAAAAAAGAAAGTCTCACATCAACAAGGCTAACCAATGGGCTATGGAGATGCCCATTGATTGATGTTAATGCGAGGAGTAGGGATTGCCATGCAACGGATGCACTAGAGCTATAAATGTATCAAAGCTCATCAAAAGAAACTAAGTGGGTGTGCATCCAACTTGCTTGCTCACTAAGACCTAAGGCACTTTAGGAGGCCCATTGTTGGAATATACAAGCCAAGTTCTATAATGAAAATTTCCCACTAGTATATGAAAGTGACAAAACAAGAGACTCTCTATCATAAAGATCATGGTGCTACTTTTAAGCACAAGTGTGGAAAAAGGATAGTAGCATTGTCCCTTTTCTAGTTTTTTATTTTTATTTGGCCTTTCCTTTTTTATTTGGCCTTTATTTTTTTCTTTTTTTATTTGGCCTTCCTTTTTTTATTTGGCCTTTCTCTTCCCTTTTTTTTGGGACAATGCTCTATTGAATGATGATCATCACACTTCTATTTATTTACAACTCAATGATTACAGCTCGATACTTAGAACAAAATATGACTCTATATGAATGCCTCCGGCGGTGTACCAGCATTGCGATGAATCAAGTGTGACATGTATGAAAAATTATGAACGGTGGCTTTGCCACAAATACGATGTCAACTACATGATCATGCAAAGCAATATGACAATGATGATGCGTGTCATAATAAACGGAACAGTGGAAAGTTGCATGGCAATATATCTCGGAATGGCTATGGAAATGCCATAATAGGTAGGTATGGTGGCTATTTTGAGGAAGATATAAGGAGGTTTATGTGTGACAGAGCGTATCATATCACGGGGTTTGGATGCACCGGCGAAGTTTGCGCCAACTCTCAATGTGAGAAAGGGCAATGCACGGTACCGAAGAGGCTAGCAAGGATGGAAGGGTGAGAGTGCGTATAATCCATGGACTCAACATTAGTCATAAAGAACTCACATACTTATTGCAAAAATCTACAAGTCATCAAAAACCTCGACACTACGCGCATGCTCCTAGGGGGATAGATTGGTAGGAAAAGACCATCGCTCATCCCCGACCGCCACTCATAAGGAGGACAATCAAATAACACCTCATGTTTCAAATTTGTTACATAACATTTACCATACGTGCATGCTACGGGACTTGCAAACTTCAACACAAGCATTCCTCAAATTCACAACTACTCAACTAGCTTTTATATCACTACCTCCATATCTCAAAACAATCATCAATCCTCAAACTTCTCTTAGTATTCAACACACTCATAAGAATTCTTACAAATCTTTTATGCTTAGCGTATTAGGATTTTAAGCAAATTACCATGCTATTTAAGACTCTCAAAATAATATAAGTGAAACATGAGAGTTCATCTATTTCTTCAAAATAAAACTACCACCATGCTCTAAAAGATATAAGTGAAGCACTAGAGCAAATGACAAACTACTCCAAAAGATATAAGTGAAGATCAATGAGTAGTTGAATAATTATGCAACTATGTGAAGACTCTCCCATTTAATAATTTCAGATCTTGGTACTTTATTCAAACAGCAAACAAAACTAAAGAAATTAAAATGACGCTCCAAGCAAAACACATATCATGTGGCGAATAAAAATATAGCTCCAAGTAAAGTTACCGATGAACGAAGACGAAAGAGGGGATGCCTTTCGGGGCATCCCCAAGCTTAGGCTCTTGGCTATCCTTGAATATTACCTTGGGGTGCCTTGGGCATCCCCAATCTTAGGCTCTTTCCACTCCTTATTCCATAGTCCATCGAATCCTTACCCAAAACTTGAAAACTTCACAACACAAAACTTAACAGAAAACTCGTAAGCTCCGTTAGTATAAGAAAATAAATCACCACTTCAAGGTACTGTAATGAACTCATTCTTTATTTATATTGGTGTTAAACCTACTGTATTCCAACTTCTCTATGGTTTATAAACTATTTTACTAGCCATAGATTCATCAAAATAAGCAAACAACACAATGAAAACAGAATCTGTCAAAAACAGAACAGTCTGTAGTAATCTAGATCAAACGTATACTTCTGGAACTCATAAAATTCTCAAATAAACTGCTGGACCTGAGGAATTTATCTATTAATCATATGCAAAAATAATTAACTAAATAGCACTCTCCAAATAAAAATGGCAGCAGTTCTCGTGAGCGCTAAAGTTTCTGTTGTTTACAGCATGATCAACAAGACTTTCCCCAAGTCTTCCCAAAGGTTCTACTTGGCACAAACACTAATTAAAAGCATAAAACCACATCTAAACAGAGGATAGATGGATTATTTATTAATAAACAGTAACAAAAAGCAAGGAACAAAAATAAAGTTGGGTTGCCTCCCAACAAGTGCTATCGTTTAACGCCCCTAGCTAGGCATGATGATTTCAAAGATGCTCTCATAAAAGATAAGAATTATAACATAAAGAGAGCATCATGAAGAATATGACTAGCACATTTAAGTCTAACCCACTTCCTATGCATAGGGATTTTGTGAGCAAACAACTTGTGGGAACAAGAATCAACTTGCATAGGAAGGTAAAACAAGCATAACTTCAAGATTTTAAGCACATAGAGAGGAAACTTGATATTATTGCAATTCCTACAAGCATATATTACTCCCTCATAATAATTTTCGGTAGCATCATGAATGAATTCAACAATATAAACAACACCTAAAGCATTCTTTTCATGATCTACAAGCAGAGAATTTTTATTACTCTCCACATAAGCAAATTTCTTTTCGTGAATAATAGTGGGGGCAAACTCAACAAAATAACTATCATGTGATTGAAAATTAAGATCAAGATGACAAGTTTCATGGTTATAATTATTCTTTAAAGCATATGTGTCATCACAATAATCATCATAGATAGGAGGCATGCTTTCATCATAGTAACTTTGCTCATCAAAGCTTGGGGGACAAAAAATAGCATCTTCATCAAACATAGCTTCTCCAAGCTTGTGGCTTTGCATATCATTAGCATCATAGATATTCAAGGAATTCATACTAACAACATTGCAATCATGCTCATCATTCAAATATTTAGTGCCAAACATTTTATAGATTTCTTCTTCTAGCACTTGAGCACAATTATCCTTTCCATCATACTCACGAAAGATATTAAAAAGGTGAAGCGTATGAGACAAACTCAATTCCATTTTTTTATAGTTTTCTTTTATAAACTAAACTAGTGATAAAACAAGAAACTAAAAGACTCGATTGCAAGATATAAAGATATACCTTCAAGCGCTAACCTCCCCGGCAACGGCACCAGAAAAGAGCTTGATGTCTACTACACAACCTTCTTCTTGTAGACGTTGTTGGGCCTCCAAGTGCAGAGGTTTGTAGGACAGTAGCAAATTTCCCTCAAGTGGATGACCTAAGGTTTATCAATCCGTAGGAGGCGTAGGATGAAGATGGTCTATCTCAAGCAACCCTGCAACCAAATAACAAAGAGTCTCTTGTGTCCCCAACACACCCAATACAATGGTAGATTGTATAGGTGCACTAGTTCGGCGAAGAGATGGTGATACAAGTGGTATATGGATGGTAGATAATAGTATTTGCAATATGAAATAATAAAAACAGCAAGTTAGCAAGTGATAAAAGTGAGCGTAAACGGTATTGCAATGATAGGAAATAAGGCCTAGGATTCATACTTTCGCTAGTGTAAGTTCCCTCAAGAATACTAACATAATTGGATCACATAACTATCCCTCAACATGCAACAAAGAGTCACTCCAAAGTCACTAATAGCGGAGAACGAACGAAGAGATTATGGTAGGGTACAAAACCACCTCAAAGTTATTCTTTCCAATCAATCCATTGGGCTATTCCTATAAGTGTCACAAACAGCCCTAGAGTTCGTACTAGAATAACACCTTAAGACACAAATCAATCAAAACCCTAATGTCACCTAGATACTCCAATGTCACCTCAAGTATCCGTGGGTATGATTATACGATATGCATCACACAATCTCAGATTCATCTATTCAACCAACACAAAGGACCTCAAAGAGTGCCCCAAAGTTTCTACCGAAGAATCACGACGAAAACGTGTGCCAACCCCTATGCATAGGTTCATGGGCGGAACCCGCAAGTTGATCACCAAAACATACATCAAGTGAATCACGTGGCATCCCATTGTCACCACAGATACGCACAACAAGACGTACATCAAGTGTTCTCAAATCTTTAAAGACTCAATCTGATAAGATAACTCCAAAGGGAAAACTCAATTCATTACAAGAGAGTAGAGGGGGAGGAGAAACATAAGATCCAACTATAATAGCAAAGCTCGCGATACATCAAGATCGTGCCAAATCAAGAACACGAGAGAGAGAGAGAGATCAAACACATAGCTACTGGTACATACCCTCAACCCCGAGGGAGAACTACTCCCTCCTCGTCATGGAGAGCACCGGGATGATGAAGATGGCCACCGAAGAAGGATTCCCCCTCCGGCAGGGTGCCGGAACGGGTCTAGATTGGTTTTCGGTGGCTACGGAGGCTTCTGGCAGCGGAACTCCCGATCTATTCTCTTTTCTGGAAGTTTTAGGATACGATGATATATATGGGTGCAGGAAGTATGTCAGGGGAGCCACGAGGGCCCCACGAGGCAGGGGCGCGCCCTAGGGGGGTGGGCGCGCCCCCCACCCTCGTGGCTTCCTCGTTCCTTCCTTGACGTGGGGTCCAAGTCCATCGGGTGGCTTTCGTTCCAAAAATAACTTCTCTAGTCGATTTCGTTCCGTTTCGACTCCGTCTGATATTCCTTTTCTTCAAAACACTGAAATAGGCATAAAACAGCAAATCTGGGCTGGGCCTCCGGTTAATAGGTTAGTCCCAAAAATAATATAAAAGTGGATAATAAAGCCCAATATTGCCCAAAACAGTAGATAACATAGCGTGGAGCAATCAAAAATTATAGATACGTTGGAGACATATCAGGGTCGTACTGCGATGAGGAAGAAGAAGGCTCCGATTGCCACTGGCTGGAAATCATCTCCGGATCCCACTGATAGTTAGACTGTCGTGAAGGATCAAATGTGGTTCCGGTTCTGGCTCCTCGGCTGGTGCAGGGTTCCGGTAGGCGTGGATAGCCATCAACGGAACAAGGTACTTGCCTACAGTCAAATCAAACAAAGAAGGAGCAGGCAAGGTAATAGTCTCAAGATGATGTTTATTAAAGAACAATTTATATTTAAGCTCTCCTACCATATTCTTAATAATAAAATCATGTGCCACCATACTTTTATAATCTAGATAAACACGAGGCAGCACTTTTCTTCCTTCTCAGCATGCGTAATAGGTATGTTAAAATGTGTAGCGAGGCGTGAGGCATAGATGCCTCCAAAGATGGGACCCTTAGTGCGGTTCATACTTAACCGTCTAGCAATAATACCGCCCATAATAAAAGTGTTATCACTGTATAAACCGTGGAGAAGAATAATTATATCAGGGATACTAAGGTTTCCATAGTTTCCGCGTCCAATTAAGCAACAACTAGCAAATAATGCAAAGTAACGTAAAACAGGAAAATGTATGCTAGTGATTCGTGCATCGGAAACCTTCCTAGTTTCTCCTACAGTGATAGTATTAATAAACCCCTCCACATCATCATGATGTGGTTCTTCTGTCTTGCCCTCAAAAGGGACTAAACAAATCCGACAGAAATCATAAAGTGACATCTCCTTATGCTCATCATATAAATGAAATTCCACCATAGGTGGCGAGTTCCTAGAATGGAAATAAAAGTTTTGCACAAAGGTATTTGTGAGTAAGAGATACTGATCGCATTGGTCGTGGAGGAAAGCGATGAGGCCTGCATTATGAGCCAATTCATGAAAATCTTCATAGATATCGGCTGCTCTCAAGAAATCATCAGAAGGCCATTCACACGCCCGAATCTCCGTGGTGCGCGGCAAATTATACTTAGGCTTCGGTGCCTTTTCCTTCGAGCTTTGGCTCGATGAGCCCCTCAATAATCTCCTCATCTTTTTCTGAAAAATTCTGTAATTTTTAGTAACTTCAAAATAAAAGTAAACCAAACTCTGAAAGTGCTAGTGATCGACTAGAGGGGGGTGAATAGGCGATTTTTATGAAAGTCTTCAAAACATGTAAGTTTCGAAGACAAACGATAGAAATAAACCTATTACCATGCAGCAGAAGGTAGACTACACTAGGCAAACCATAGTCAAGTATTCAATGAAGTGAAAGCACAATGACTAATAGCAGCTAGGCAGTAAGGATCAGGTAGGAAGATATTGTAAAGCCAATCAGAACAAGTAATCACACAGTGAAGCCAAATGGTGATGCAATCGGACAATGACTTCACAAGGACCAACAGTAAGTAAAGGGAAGGGAAGGATGAAACCAGTGACTCGTTGAAGACAATGATTTGTTGGACCAGTTCCAGTTGCTGTGACAACTATACGTCTGGTTAGGGAGGCTGAGATTCAACTCAGAAGACCTCGTCTTCACCTTATTCCCCTTGAGCTAAGGACACCCAGTCCTCGCCCAATCACTCTGGTAAGTCTTCAAGGTATACTTCCAAACCTTCACAGACTTCGTTCACCGGCGATCCACAGTGACTCTTGGATGCTCAGAACGCGACGCCTAACCGGCTGGAGGATTCACAGTCCTCAAGTGTAATAAGTCTTCAGATCACACAGACAGGAAGACTTAAGTGATGCCTAACACTCTTTGGCTCTGGGTGGTTAGGGCTTTATCCTCGCAAGGAATTCTCTCTCAAAGGCTTCGAGGTGGGTTGCTCTCAAACGACAAAAGCCGTGCTTTAATTCTGAGCAGCCAACCGTTTATGGTTGTAAGGGGTGGGCTATTTATAGCCACTAGGCAACCCGACCTGATTTGTCCGAAATGACCCTGGGTCACTAAGGAACTGACACGTGTTCCAACGGTCAGATTTCAAACACACACGGCAACTTTACTTGGGCTACAAGAAAAGCTGACTTATCCAACTCTGGACAAGATTTGCTCTCATAGTCTTCACTCGAAGACATAGGATTTTGGTTAAGCATCACTTCAGTCATTCTGACTGGTTCTCTTGGACCCCACTTAACAGTACGGTGGTTCCTATGACTCAACAAAGAAAAACACAGAACGACGAAACTGCTAAGTCTTCGCGCTCCATGGTCTTCATGCGATGTCTTCTCTTGTCATAGTCTTCAATGTGAATGTCTTCACATACCACCTTTGACTTCAGTGTCTTCATACATTTTTAGGGGTCATCTCTGGTAGGAAACCCGAATCAATGAGGGACTTCTACCTATGTTATCCTGCAATTCTCACAAACACATTAGTACCTCGACTAGGTTTGTCGTCAATACTCCAAAACCAACTAGGGGTGGCACTAGATGCACTTACAAACTCAATAATATTGATAGCAACTACTCCTACAAGTGCCTAGGGCCTATATCATGCATCAAAACTACTTTTGACCATATAAATTTGGCATGCAAGCTCAAGAACAGGGTCACCTAAGCAGCAAAAATTTGCAATGAATAAAGCACTAGAACAAAAACTAATTGGACCAATGGAGGAGTCACATACCAAGGAACAATCTCCCCAAGCAGTTTTGTGAGAGGTGCTTTGAGCAAGGAGATCGAAAATGGCAGCCAAGAGGGCTGGAGCTCGTGCTTGAGTTGGTTTTCCGTGTTTGTGGGAGGAAGAAGAAGAGGATGGGTGCAGGAATAAGTGGAGGAGGGCCACCGTGGGCCCACAAGGCAGGGGGCGCGCCCTCCACCCTTGTGGCAAGGTGGTTGGCCCCCTGGTGTGTTCTTTGTTCCATAAATCCTCAAATATTCTAGAAAAAATCATATTTAATTTTCAGGGCATTTGGAGAACTTTTATTTTCGAGGTATTTTTATATTGCACGGATAATCAGATAACAGACAGAAAATTATTTATTTTTTACTTTATTTAATATAAATAACAGAAAGTATAGAGAGGGTACAGATGGTTTTGCTTCTAGTTTCATCCATCTCATGCTCGTCAAAAGGAATCCACTAACAAGGTTGATCAAGTCTTGTTAACGAACTCATTCCGAATAACATGGAACCGGAGAAATTTCGAATAACACTAGGTTACCTCAACGGGGATATGCACATCCCCAATAATAAGTATATCATATTTCTTCTTGACAGTAGGAAGAGGAAATTCAAAACCTCCAAATATAATCGATGGAATTTTTCCGATAAAATTGATACTATGAACTTGAGGTTGTTTCCTCGGAAAGTGTATCATATGCTCATTAGCATTAACATGAAAAGTGACATTGCCTTTGTTGCAATCAATAACAGTCCCTGCAGTATTAAGAAAAGGTCTTCCAAGAATAATAGACATACTATCGTCCTCGGGAATATCAAGAATAACAAAGTCCGTTAAAATAGTAACGTTTGCAACCACGACAGGCACATCCTCACAAATACCGACAGGTATAGCAGTTGATTTATTATCCATTTGCAAAGATATTTCAGTAGGTGTCAACTTATTCAAGTCAAGTCTACGATATAAAGAGAGAGGCATAACACTAACACCGGCTCCAAGATCACATAAAGCAGTTTTAACATAGTTTCTTTTAATGGAGCATGGTATAGTAGGTACTCCGGGATCTCCAAGTTTCTTTGGTATTCCACCTTTAAAAGTATAATTAGCAAGCATGGTGGAAATTTCAGCTTCTGGTATCTTTCTTTTATTTGTAATAATATCTTTCATGTACTTAGCATAAGGATTGGTTTTGAGTATATCAGTTAATCGCATACACAAAAAGATAGGTCTAATCATTTCAGCAAAGTGCTGAAAATCCTCATCATCCTTTTTCTTGGATGGTTTGGGAGGAAAAGGCATTGGTTTCTGAACCCAAGGTTCTCTTTCTTTACCATGTTTCCTAGCAACAAAATCTTTCTTATCATAACGTTGATTCTTTGATTGTGGGTTATCAAGATCAACAACAGGTTCAATTTCTACATCATTATCATTACTAGGTTGAGCATCATTATGAACATCATCATTAACATTTTCATTAGGTTCATGTTCATTACCAGATTGTGTTTCAGCATCAGACATAGAGATATCATTTGGATTATCAGGTGGTTCAGCAATAGGTTCACTAGAAGTTTGCACAGTTCTATCATTTTTCTTTTTCTTCTTTTTAGAAGAACTAGGTGCGTCAATATTATTTCTCTGAGAATCTTGCTCAATTCTCTTAGGGTGGCCTTCAGGATACAAAGGATCCTGAGTCATTCTACCAGTTCTAGTGGCCACTTTAACAACATAATTATTTTTCTTACTATTCATCTCATTGAGCAATTCTTTTTGAGCTTTAAGTACTTGTTCTACTTGAGTGGTGACCATAGAAGCATGTTTGCTAACAAGTTTAAGTTCACCTCTAATATTAGCCATATAATCACCCAAGTATTTAATCACATTAGCATCTTGTTTTAATTGTCTACCAAAATAAGCATTGAAGTCTTCTTGCTTAAACATAAAATTATCAAACTCATCCAAGCACTGACTAGTAATTTTAGTAGTAGGGATTTCAGCTTTATCATATCTATAGAGAGAATTTACCTTTACTACCTATGTCGGGTTATCGAGGTCTGGAGGTTCTTCAATAAATAAAGGATTAAGATCATATGTTTCTTCAGTAGGCGGTAAATTAAGACCATGTATTTCTTCAATAGGAGGTAAATTCTTAACATCTTCAGCTTTAATGCCTTTTTCTTTCATAGATTTCTTTGCCACTTGAATATCTTCAGGACAGAGAAATAGAACACCTCTCTTCTTCGGAGTTGGTTTAGGAATAGGATCATTAATTGGATCAGGAGCTGGCTCAGGAGGTGCCCAATTATTTTCATTTTTCAACATATTATTCAATAAGATTTCAGCTTCATCCAGTGTTCTTTCCCTGAAAAGAGAACCAGCACAACTATCCAAGTAATCTCTGGAAGCATCGGTTAGTCCATTATAAAAGATATCAAGTATTTCATTTTTCTTAAGAGGATGATCAGGCAAAGCATTAAGTAACTTGAGAAGCCTCCCCCAAGCTTGTGGGAGACTCTCTTCTTTAATTTGCACAAAGTTGTATATTTCCTTTAAAGCAGCTTGTTTCTTATGAGCAGGGAAATATTTAGCAGAGAAGTAATAAATCATATCCTGGGGACTATGCACACAACCAGGATCAAGAGAATTAAACCTCATCTTAGCATCACCCTTTAATGAGAACAGAAATATTTTAAGGATATAAAAGTAGCAAGATCTCTCATCATTAGTGAACAGGGTGGCTATATCATTCAGTTTAGTAAGATGTGCCACAACAGTTTCAGATTCATAGCCATGAAAAGGATCAGATTCAACCAAAGTAATTATATCATGATCAACAGAGAATTCATAATCCTTATCAGTAACAAAGATAGGTGAAGTAGCAAAAGCAGGGTCAGGTTTCATTCTAGCATTTAGAGATTGCTTCCTCCATTTAGCTAATAATTTTTTAAGTTCATATCTATCTTTGCAAGCTAAAATAGCAAAAGAAGCTTCTTGATTAAATAAATAACCCTCAGGAATAACAAGTGATTCTTCATCATCACTTTCATCATCATAATTAGATTCAATATTTTCGATCTCTCTAGCCCTAGCAAGTCGTTCCTCGAGAAAATCACTAAGTGGCATAGTAGTATCAGGCATAGAGGTAGTTTCATCATAAGTGTCATGCATAGCAGAAGTGGCATCATCAATAACATGTGACATATCAGAACGAATAGCAGAAGCAGGTGTAGGTGTCACAAATTTACTCATAACAGAAGGTGAATCAAGTGCAGAGCTAGATGGCAGTTCCTTACCTCCCCTCGTAGTTGAGGGATAGATCTTGGTTTTTGGATCTCTCAAGTTCTTCATAATGATAAGCAGATATATATCCCAAGTGACTCAAAGAATAGAGCTATGCTACCCGGCAACGGTGCCAAAAATTAGTCTTGATAACCCACAAGTATAGGGGATCGCAACAGCTTTCGAGGGTAGAGTATTCAACCCAAATTTATTGATTCGACACAAGGGGAGCCAAAGAATATTCTCAAGTATTAGCAGCTGACTTGTCAATTCAACCACACCTGGAAACTTAGTATCTGTAGCAAAGTGTTTAGTAGCAAAGTAATATGATAGTGATGGTAACGGTAACAAAAGAGTAATGAAAGCAAAGTAATGTTTTTGGTATTTTGTAGTGATTGTAACAGTAGCAACAGGAAAGTAAATAAGCGTAAACCAGTATATGGAAAGCTCGTAGGCATCGGATCAGTGATGGATAATTATGCCGGATGTGGTTCATCATGTAACAGTCATAACATAGGGTGACACAGAACTAGCTCCAATTCATTGATATAATGTAGGCATGTATTCCGAATATAGTCATACGTGCTTATGGAAAAGAACTTGCATGACATCTTTTGTCCTACCCTCCCGTGGCAGCGGGGTCCTAATGGAAACTAAGGGATATTAAGGCCTCCTTTTAATAGAGAACCGGAACAAAGCATTAGCACATAGTGAATATATGAACTCCTCAAACTATGGTCATCACCGGTAAGTATCCCGATTATTGTCACTTCGGGGTTAACGGATCATAACACATAATAGGTGACTATAGACTTGCAAGATAGGATCAAGAACACTCATATATTGATGAAAACATAATAGGTTCAGATCTGAAATCATGGCACTCGGGTCCTAGTGACAAGCATTAAGCATAACAAAGTCATAGCAACATCTATCTCAGAACATAGTGGATACTAGGGATTAAACCCTAACAAAACTAACTCGATTACATGATAAATCTCATCCAACCCATCACCGTCCAGCAAGCCTACGATGGAATTACTCACGCATGGCGGTGAGCATCATGAAATTGGTGATGGAGGATGGTTGATGATGATGACAGCGACGAATCCCCCTCTCTGGAGCCCCGAACGGACTCCAGATCAGCCCTCCCGAGAGGTTTTAGGGCTTGGCGGCGGCTCCATATCGTAAAATGCGATGAAATCTTCTCTCTGATTTTTTTCTCCCCAAAAGTAGTTATATAGAGTTGGAGTTGGAGTCGAGAGGTCTCCAGGGGGCCCACGAGGTAGGGGGCACGCCCTAGGGGGGGCGCCCCCCACCCTCGTGAGAAGGGTGTGGGCCCCCTGGTCTTCATCTTTGGCAAGGATTTTTTATTATTTATTGTAAGGTATTCCATGGAGTTTCAGGTCATTCCGAGAACTTTTGTTTTCTACACATAAAACAACATCATGGCAATTCTGCTGAAAACAGCATTAGTCTGGGTTAGTTCCATTCAAATCATACGAGTTAGAGTCCAAAACAAGGGCAAAAGTGTTTGGAAAAGTAGATACGATGGAGACGTATCAAGCACCTCCCTTGAAGGACCCAAAATTGGGGTAAAGAGTGTTCAGATTTACCCTGAACACCCTAGTACTAGCTACATGGGGGCAGAAGCCGACGATTGGCCAACTCTCATATTTTATAAGTGACCGCATAGAAGGTAATATTTTAAATTAAGGAAGTGTCGCATGGCGCAAAAGAACTCGTTTCATAATACAAGATCACATGGGCATGTTCATTCAAAAATTACATCCTTGGCACACTTATCCGCCACTAAGCGGGAACCCTTTAGGACGCTCTCATAGTAATTCTCGGGGCAGCGATGCTCCTTGCCCTCCGGCGGCCCCTCCTTCACAAGCTTCATGGCATCCAACTTCGCCCAGTGCACCTTCGCCTGGGCAAAAGCTCTGCGTGCACCTTCGATGCAGACGGATCGCTTGATGACTTCAAGCCGTGGGCAGGCTTCCACCAACCGCCTCACCAGACCAAAGTAGCCGCCGGACAAGGGCTCGCTAGGCCACATCCGGACTATAAGGCCCTTCATGGTCTGTTTGGCCGCCTTGTGAAGTTCGACCAACTGCTTCAGCTGGTCGCTCAAGGACACGGGGTGTTCGGTCCCAGTATACTGAGACCAGAACAACTTCTCCGTTGAGCTCCCCTCCTCAGCCCGGTAAAACTCTGCGGCATCCAGCACACTGCGGGGAAGATCTGCAAATGCTCCTGGAGAGCTCCGAACTCGGGTAAGAAAAAGGAAAGTCTCCTTCACATGCTTGCTTTGCATATTGAATGCCTTACCCGCTGCTATCTTCTTTGCCGTATCAATCTCCTGGAGGGCCTTGTGGGCTTCGGCCTTGGCGCTCTGGACGCTTTCAAGCGCATGCGCGAGCTCGGACTCCCGCGTCTTGGAGTCAAGCTCCAAGGACGCGTGCTTCTTGGCGAGAGCCTCGAGCTCTTGCTGCACCTCGCCCACTCGGGCTTCTTATTTCTCTCGTTCAATATGTTCTTTGGCCGCTTTGTCTTCGGCCGCAGACAACGCCTTCCTCAGGGTCTCCACCTCGGTCGTGGCCCCTGACAAATTCATGATGATCCTATTACTTTACACAAAACTTCTTTTTAACTATATAAACTGGGTATATCTTACCTTTGCTCTCTTCGAGCTGCCCCTTGGTAAGGCCGAGCTCGTCCTCAGACCGCTTCAGGGCGTGCTTCAGCGCAGAGACCTCTGCAGTACGTGCGGCAGCGGCCAGCAGGGAAGCCTGCACATACACATAGACATACTCTAATTAGACTCCTGAGTTATCATTTGATACTCTATTTGACTTTTCTTCGCGAACGCCAAACAAAGCATCAGGGGCTACTATCTATGCGGTATTATTTTTATATTTTGAATGCTTACCTCAAAGCCTTTTAGGAGGCTGGCGCAAGCCTCGGTCAGCCCATTCTTGGCGGACTGAACCTTCTTAACCACTGCACTCATGATAGTGTGGTGTTCTTCATCGATGGAAGCGCTATGAAGCGCTTCCAACAAGTTGTCCGGTGCCTCTGGTTGGACAAAGGACACCGGCACGGATGGTTGGCCCCTCTTAATGGGGGACCGCATGCCGGAGTCCAGAACCATTGAAGGTTCCGGCGCGGTGTACGGCTGGGGCCCGAACTCGAAGCCCGCAGGAGCCTCGCTCCCTTGGTACCCAGGGTCCGGGAGGTCGCCGTGAGGCACCCCCAGGACCGCCTCCCCTTGGGATGGTGCCTCTTGAGACACCACCTCGGCGTTGTCCGTAGGGCGAGGGGTGGAAGCCGTCGGAGGAGAACCGTTGTTCATATCCGACGAGCCCAAGGAGCCGCTCGACGAGGGTACATCGAGACGATCTCGGGCCGGACTGCATAATCGGGTTCGGCATGAGCAAAGGAAGTACAATAAAACGTACCCTGAAGTACTATGGTGTCCGGACACTTACGACTTCGCCAGGGGCTTGTCCCTGGGTAGCCACTCATCGCTGCTGTTGGCGGCCGTCGTAGCACAGTCCAGAGGGAGCGTCTTTCCCTTCTTGGACCCTTCGGCCTCCCCGGATGGGTCGGCCTTCCTTTTCTTGTCTCCCCGGCAGGGGGGGAGAACTTTTCTCCTCCTCCTCGTTTCCGTGGGAGGAGGGCGCGTCGGACTCATCAGATGATGATTCCGATAGAACCATCTTGCGCCGGAGACCCTTTTGGGTCCCCGCGGCCTTCTTCTTGGCCGTCTTTTCTGGCACCTCGTAAGGTGCCGGAGTCAGCATCTTCGTTAGAAGAGCGTTTGCAGGATCTTCGGGCAGGGGGCTGGGCAATCAAGCTGCTCCGCTGTCTTTATCCAGTCCTGTTAATGACATGAAAGCTTAGATCTAGCACATAACTAAACCAGGGTGCATAAATACCCTGAGAGATATAAAATCCTACCGAATGGGCGCGGCGCTTTGTGCTGAGTCTGCGGTCCTCGGCGAGGGAGGGAGGCATCTCGGCGCCCTTGAACAGCACCCTCCAGACGTCCTTGTGCGTCATGTCGAAAAGCTCTCGCAGCGTCTGGTGCTGGGCTGAGTCGAACTCCCACAAAACAAATGCCCGTTGTTGGCACGGAAGGATCCAGCGAAAGAGCATAACCTGGACCACGTTGACGAGCTTGATTTTCTTGCTCGTCATGTTCTGGATGCAGGTCTGGAGTCCGGTCAGCTCTACCGAAGAACCCTAGGACAAGCCATTCTTCTTCCAGGAGGTGAGCCGCGTGGGGATTCCGGATCGAAATTTGGGGGCCGCCACCCAGTTGGAGTCGCGCGGCTCGGTGATGTAGAACCACCCCGATTGCCACCCCTTTACGGTATCCACGTAGGTACCCTCGAGCCAGGTGACATTGGGCATCTTGCCCACCATGGCGCCTCCGCATTTTGCTTGCTGGCCTCCCACCACCTTCGGT
Source organism: Triticum urartu (assembly GCF_003073215.2). Classification (NCBI taxonomy): domain Eukaryota; kingdom Viridiplantae; phylum Streptophyta; class Magnoliopsida; order Poales; family Poaceae; genus Triticum; species Triticum urartu. Next base: position 595,384,665 of record NC_053023.1, on the reverse strand, counting down.
TTGACATTGAAGGTTTTCAGCCATAGGCCGAAGTGGGGCCTGATGCGGAGGAAGGCCTCGCACACAATGATAAACGCCGAGATGTTGAGGATAAAGTTGGGGGCAGATCATGGAAATCCAGCCCGTAGTAGAATGAGCCCGCGGACAAACGGGTGGAGAGGAAATCCTAGTCCACGGAAGAAATGGGAAAGAAAAGCTACCCTCTCATGGGGTTCAGGCGTTGGGACGATCTGCCCCGCATTCAGCAGCCGGTGCGCGATATTCGCAGGTAGGTATCCGGCCTCCCGTAACTTTTTGATGTTTTCCTCCGTGACGGAGGAAGCCATCCACTTGCCTCCTGCTCCAGACATGCTTGGAGTGGTTTGAGAAGAAGGACGCGAGCTTGGGAGCTAGAGCTCGAGTGTGCGGGAATGGGAAAGTGAGAAGGAAGAAGGCGTGGGTGAAAAAAGTAGATCTTTGTCCCTTTTATAAGGGCGGAGGAGGCGATGAGTCTCCCCACTTGCCTGGCAAAACCACTTATTCCCTAGGCGCCGTAATTGATGACGCGGTTGGGTTACCCACATCCTTATTGATGAGAATCTCATGATAAGGGAAACACGATCTCTGCTTTGACAAGACATATCGAGAAAACCGCCTCACGATATGTGCGGAGCTGGTTGACAAAAGCGGTTCGAATAATAATCGGGCCATGAAGTGATGTCATACTATCAAAACATGTCAGCGGATTGGATTTATGAAAGTATTAATCTCTCTACGATGGTATGTGGAACTTATTTTACAGGGTCGGACACTATCCTTGCATTCAAACTCTTCCATGGTGTATTCGGAGGAGGAACCCACCTTGCAATGTCGAAGACAACACTGCGCGCCGGACTCATCATCATTGAAGCCTGGTTCAAGGGCTACTGAGGGAGTCCTGAATTAGGGGGTCTCCGGACAGCCGGACTATATCCTTTGGCCGGACTGTTGGACCATGAAGATACAAGATTGAAGACTTCATCTCGTGTCCGGATGGGACTTTACTTGGCGTGGAAGGCAAGCTAGGCAATACGGATATGTATATCTCCTCCTTTGTAACCGACCTTGTGTAACCCTAGCCCCCTCCGGTGACTATATAAACCGGAGGGTTTTAGTCCGTAGGACAACAGACAATCATACCATAGGCTAGCTTCTAGGGTTTAGCCTCTCTGATCTCGTGGTAGATCTACTCTTGTAATACTCCTATCATCAAGAACAATCAAGCAGGACGTAGGGTTTTACCTCTATCAAGAGGGCCCGAACATGGGTAAAACATCGTGTCCCATGCCTCCTGTTACCATCCTCCTTAGACGCATAGTTCGGGACCCCCTACCCGAGATCCGCCGGTTTTGACACCGACAATGCTCCAAACAAAACACATATCATGTGGCGAATAAAAATATAGCTCCAAGTAAAGTTACCGATAGACGAAGAAGAAAGAGGGGATGCCTTCCGAGGCATCCCCAAGCTTAGGCTTTTTGGTGTCCTTGGATTTTACCTTGGGGTGCCTTGGGCATCCCCAAGCTTAGGTTCTTGCCATTCCTTGTTCCATAATCCATCAAATCCTTACCCAAAACATGAAAACTTCACAACACAAAACTTAAAAGAAAATCTTCGTGAGCTCCGTTAGTAAAAGAAAACAAACCACCACTTCAAGGTACTGTAATGAACTCATTCCTGATTTATATTGGTGTTAAACCTACTGTATTCCAACTTTTCTATGGTTCCTAAACCCTATTACTAGCCATAGATTCGTCAAAATAAGCAAACAACACACGAAAAACATAATCTATCAAAAACAGAACAGTCTGTAGTAATCTGTAGGTTTCAACCACTTCTGGAACCCCAAAAATTCTAAAATAAATTACTGGACGTGAGTAATTTATCCATTAATCATCTGCAAAAAGAATTAACTAAATATCACTCTTCAATAAAAAATGGCAGCAATTCTCGTGAGCGCTAAAGTTTCTGTTTTTTACAGCAAGATCAAAAAGACTTTCCCCAAGTCTTCCCAATGGTTCTACTTGGCACAAACACTAATTACACACAAAAACACAACCAAAACAGAGGATAGATAAATTATTTATTACTGAACAGGAGCAAAAATCAAGGAATAAAAATAAAATTTGGTTGTCTCCCAACAAGCGCTATCGTTTAACGCCCCTAGCTAGGCAAAAAAGCAAGGATATATCTAGGTATTGCCATCTTTGGTAGGCAATCCATAAGTGGCTCTCATAATAGATTCATATGGTAATTTAATTATCTTTCTAGGGAAGTGTTCCATACCTTTCCTTAATGGAAATTGGAATCTAATATTCCCTTCCTTCATATCAATAATCGCACCAATCGTTCTAAGGAAAGGTCTACCAAGAATAATAGGTCATGAAGGATTGCAATCTATATCAAGAACAATGAAATCTACGGGCACATAGTTCCTATTTGCAACAATAAGAACATCATTAATTCTTCCCATAGGTTTCTTAATGGTGGAATCCGCAAGGTGCAAGTTTAGATAACAATCATCAAATTCACGGAAACCTAGCAAATCACACAAAGTTTTTGGAATCGTGGAAACACTTGCACCCAAATCACACAAAGCATAGCATTCATGATCTTTAATTTTAATTTTTATTGTAGGTTCCCACTCATCATAATGTTTTCTAGGGATAGAAACTTCCAACTCAAGTTTTTCTTCATAAGATTGCATCAAAGCATCAACGACATGTTTAGTAAAAGCTTTGTTTTGACTATAAGCATGAGGAGAATTTAGCACAGATTGCAACAAGGAAATACAATCTATCAAAGAGCAATTATCATAATTAAATTCCTTGAAATCCAAGATAGTGGGTTCGTTGCTATCTAAAGTTTTGACCTCTTCAATCTCACTTTTACCAATTTTTGCATCAAGATCTAAAAACTCTGAATTTTTGGGACGCCTTCTAACTAAAGTTGACTCATCTCCATTCCCATCATTATCAAGATTCATATTGCAAAACAAGGATTTAATAGGGGACACATCAATTACTTTTAGATCTTCATCTTTATTTTCATGAAAACTAGAAGAACACGCTTTCACAAAGCAATCTTTCTTAGCACGCATCCTAGTGATTCTTTCTTTGCACTCATCATTGGAAATTCTCATGGCTTTGAGAGACTCATTGATATCATGCTTAGGTGGAATAGATCTAAGTTTCAAAGAATCAACATCAAGAGAAATTCTATCCATGTTCCTAGCCAACTCATCAATCTTAAGCAATTTTTCTTCAATCAAAGCATTGAAACTATTTTGCGAAGTAATAAATTCTTTAATACTAGATTCAAAATCATAGGGCATCTTATTATAATTTCCATAAGAATTGTTGTAGGAATTACCATAATTATTAGAGGAATTACTAGGAAACAGCCTAGAATTAAAATTACCTCTATACGCGTTATTACCAAAATTGTTCCTACCAACAAAATTCACATCCATAGATTCATTATTATTCTCAATCAAAGTGGACAAAGGCATATCATTAGGATCAGTAGGAGCACTCTTGTTAGCAAACAATTTCATAAGTTCATCCATCTTTGCACTCAAAACATTAATCTCTTCAATTGCATGCACCTTTTTACTAGCAGATCTTTCAGTGTGCCATTGAGAATAATTAACCATAATATTATCTAGGAGTTTGGTAGCTTCTCCTAAAGTGATTTCCATAAAAGTGCCTCCCGCGGCCGAATCTAAAAGATTTCCAGAAGCAAAATTCAATCCGACGTAAAAATTTTGTATAATCATCCATAAATTCAAACCATGTGTAGGCCAATTACGTATCATTAATTTCATCCTCTCCCAAGGTTGTGCAACATGTTCATGGTCAAGTTTCTTAAAATTCATAATATCGTTTCTAAGAGAGATGATCTTAGCGGGAGGAAAATACTTAGAGATAAAAGCATATTTGCACTTATTCCATGAATCAATACTATTTTTAGGCAAAGACGAAAACCAAGCTTTAGCATGACCTCTAAGCGAAAACGGAAATAGCTTAAGTTTAACAATATCGTTGTCCACATATTTCTTGTTTCACATATCACACAAATCAAAAAAGTTGTTTAGATGGGTAGCGACATCTTCACTAGGAAGGCCAGAAAACGGATCTTTCATGACAAGATTTAGCAAAGCAGTATTAATTTCACAAGATTCAGCATCGGTAAGAGGAGCAATCGGAGTGCTAATAAAATCATTATTGTTGGCATTGGCAAAGTCACACAATTTAGTATTATCTTGAGCCATCGTGACAAGCAAGCGACCCAACACACAAGCAAACAAGAAACAGGCAAAAGAGGCAAACGAAAAAGGAGCGAACGGAAAAGAGAGGGCGAATAAACGACAAGGGTGAAGTGGGGGATAGGAAAACGAGAGGCAAATGGCAAGTAATGTAATGCAAAGGATAAGAGTTGTGATGGGTACTTGGTATGTCTTGACTTGGCGCAAATCTCCCCGGCAATGGCGCCAAAAATCCTTCTTGCTACCTCTTGAGCACTGCGTTGGTTTTCCCTTGAAGAGGAAAGGGTGGTGCAGTAAAGCAGCGTAAGTATTTCCCTCAGTTTTTGAGAACCAAGGTATCAATCCAGTAGGAGACCACACACGAGTCACCTCGTAGCTACACATACAAATAAGAACCTCGCAACCAACGCGATAAAGGGGTTGTCAATCCCTTCACGGCCACTTGCAAGAGTGAGATCTGATAGAGATGATAATAACAAGATAAGTATTTTTGGTATTTTTATGATATAGATTGAAAGTAAAGATTGAAAAATAAAATAGATTGGAAACTTGTATGATGGAAAATAGACCCGGGGGCCATAGGTTTCACTAGTGGCTTCTCTCAAGATAGCATAAGTATTACGGTGGGTGAACAAATTACTGTCGAGCAATTGATAGAAAAGCGAATAATTATGAGAATATCTAGGCATGATCATGTATATAGGCATCACGTCCGTGACAAGTAGACCGACTCCTGCCTACATCTACTACTATTACTCCACACATCGACCGCTATCCAGCATGCATCTAGAGTATTAAGTTCATAAGAACAGAGTAACGCCTTAAGCAAGATGACATGATGTAGAGGGATAAACTCATGCAATATGATATAAACCCCATATTTTTATCCTCGATGGCAACAATACAATACGTGTCATTTCCCTTTTTGTCACTGGGATCGAGCACCGCAAGATTGAACCCAAAGCTAAGCACTTCTCCCATTGCAAGAAAGATCAATCTAGTAGGCCAAACCAAAATGATAATTCCAAGAGACTTGGAAAGATAAACCAATCATACATAAAAGAATTCGGAGAAGATTCAAATATTGTTCATAGATAATCTGGATCATAAACCCACAATTCATAGGATCTCGACAAACACACCACAAAAAGAAGAGTTACATCGAATAGATCTCCAAGAGAATCGAGGAGAACTTTGTATTGAGATCTAAAGAGAGAGAATAAGCAATCTAGCTAATAACTATGGACCCGAAGGTCTGAGTTAAACTACTCACACATCATCGGAGGGGCCATGGAGTTGATGTAGAGGCCCTCCGTGATCAATGCCCCCTCCGGCGGAGCTCCGGAAAAGGCCCCAAGATGGGATCTCTTGGGTACAAAAGGTTGCGGCGGTAGAAATATGGTTTCGTGGTTCTCCTGGATGTTTGCGGGGTATGTGAACATATATAGGAGGAAGAAGTAGTTTGGTGGAGCTACGAGGGGCCCACGAGGGGGGAGGGCGCGCCCAAGGGGGTAGGCGCGCCCCCTGCCTCGTGGCCGCCTCGTTGATTGCTTGACGTCCACTCCAAGTCCTCTGGATCACGTTTGTTCCAAAAATCACGTTCCCGAAGGTTTCATTCCCTTTGGACTCCGTTTGATATTCCTTTTTTACAAAACACTGAAATAGGCAAAAAACAGCCATTTGGGTTGGGCCTCCGGTTAATAGGTTAGTCCCAAAAATAATATAAAAGTGTAAAATTAAGCCCATTAACATCCAAAACAGATAATATAATAGCATGGAACAACAAAAAAAATTATAGATACGTTGGAGACGTATCAATGTACACGAGCTCGCACCAGCTCTGCGATAGTGCTCGGCGACCAGCCCGTCAATGCTGCGGGGATGGTCGCTGGCGCAGGCGCGGGGATGGGAGTTGGGACGGGAGCTGGGGCAGCAACCGCCGCGGCCAGCTCGTTCAGGGCCATGTCCATGAGGCTCCATTCCTCCTTATTTTCTATCTCCTCCAGCTCGGAGTCGACTTCACCAAACTTGAAGACTAGTGGCAGATGATCCTTCTGCGCCATGGCGTTGGTGGAGGTCGCTACCTCTTGAGCATGCGTTGGTTTTCCCTTGAAGAGGAAAGGGTGATGCAGCAAAGTAGCGTAAGTATTTCCCTCAGTTTTTGAGAAGGAAGGTATCAATCCAGTAGGAGATTACATGCAAGTCCCTTGTACCTGCACAAACAAACAAGAACCTCGCAACCAACGCGATAAAGGGGTTGTCAATCCCTTCACGGTCACTTACGAAAGTGAGATCTGATAGAGATAATAAGATAAATATTTTTGGTATTTTTGTTGTATAGATTGGAAAATAAAGATTGCAAAATAAACGGCGACAGAAATGGCAAGTTTATAGGAAAATAATATGCTGGAAGATAGACCCGGGGGCATATGTTTCACTAGTGGCTTCTCTCAAGATAGCAAATTCTACGGTGAGTGAACAAATTACTGTCGAGCAATTGATAGAAAAGCGCATAGTTATGAGAATATCTAGGCATGATCATGTATATAGGCATCACGTCCGCGACAAGTAGACCGAAACGATTCTGCATCTACTACTATTACTCCACACATCGACCGCTATCCAGCATGCATCTAGAGTATTAAGTTCATAAGAACAGAGTAACTCATTAGGCAAGATGACATGATGTAGAGAGATAAACTCAAGCAATATGATATAAACCCCATCTTTTTATCCTCGATGGCAACAATACAATACGTGCCTTGTTGCCCCTACTGTCACTGGAAAAGGACACCGCAAGATCGAACCCAAAGCTAAGCACTTCTCCCATTGCAAGAAAGATCAATCTAGTAGGCCAAACCAAACTGATAATTCGAAGAGACTTGCAAAGATATTAAATCATGCATAAAAGATTTCAGAGAAGAATCAAATATTTTTCATAGATAATCTTGATCATAAACCCACAATTCATCAGATCTCGACAAACACACTGCAAAAAGAATTACATCAAATAGATCTCCAAGAAAATCAAGGAGAACTTTGTATTGAGATCCAAAGAGAGAGAAGAAGCCATCTAGCTAATAACTATGGACCCGAAGGTCTGTGGTAAACTACTCACACATCATCGAAGAGGCTATGGTGTTGATGTAGAAGCCCTCCGTGATTGATTCCCCCTCCGACGGAGCGCCGGAAAAGGCCCCAAGATGGGATATCATGGGTACAGAAGGTTGCGGCGGTGGAAATAGGGTTTCATGGTGCTCCTGGATGTTTTCAGGGTATATGGGTATATATAGGAGAAAGAAGTAGGTCAGTGGAGCTGCGAGGGGCCCACGAGGGTGGGGGCGCGCCTGGCCCCCCTGGGCGCGCCCTCCTGCCTCGTGGCCTCCTCGCTTCTTTCTTGACGTCCACTCCAAGTCTCTTGGATCACGGTTTTTCCAAAAATAACTCTCCCGAAGGTTTCATTCCGTTTGATATTCCTTTTCTGCAAAACACTAAAATAGGCAAAAAAACAGCAATTTGCGCTGGGCCTTTGGTTAGTAGGTTAGTCCCAAAAATAATATAAAAATGTATATTGAAGCCCATTAAACATCCAAAATAGATAATATAATAGCATAGAACAAGCAAAAACTATAGATACGTTGGAGACGTATCAGAGGTGTAGCGACCAGACCTCAAACGGCCCAATATCTGTGCTCAGGTGTCATCCCTGGATCAGTAATGCTGACACCACACATTACTTGAAGGATTTATAATAGAGTAGCAAATCACACACTTATTACATCGAGAGTCTCAAAAGAGAACTTATTACAATAAATATGGCTTAATGACATCTAATAACGATAACAACGGAAGCCTTGGAAGATAAGTGAGTCCATCAACTCCAACGGCATCACTGAGTATAGAACCACGACCTAAAAGCACCTTAACCGTCATCTGAAAAGTCTGCAACATTAACGTTGCAACCCGAAACGGGTCAGCACATGGAATATGCTGGCAATGTAACACAAAGAGAGTAATGGAATGAAAAAGGCTATTCTATATGCATATTTGGCTGGTGGAAAGCTCTATGGTTACAGTTTTGCGTAAAGCCAATTTTTCCCTACTACAAAGGAATAAATTTTCTTTAACTATCATAGTAGTTGTTAAACATTGAGAATGGTTGACAGCATTCTCAATCCCAATTAAGCATCATCATTAAACAAAACCCAACAAAATTAATTTTAGAGTAACATGATGAGATTCACATGATAATCCAAGTACTAGATACTCAAGGTGTCCATAACTGGGGACACGGCTAACCATGATTAGTTTATACACTCTGCAGAGGTTTGCGCACTTTTCCCCACAAGACTCGATCGCCTCCGTTTCATTTCTCGCACTACGTGGTGTTTGAGAAACGGATGACCGAGAGAAAGTCTTTCAGAAGCGCTAGCACCTTACGATCGGGTAGACCGTTACACCTACTTTCCCCTACATCTGCTAGTCTACCACTGTAAGAGTTCGCACGACTTAATCAACTATGCTAGAGCCCATAGTAGCTTGAGGCTGCACACGGAAGTTTCTAGCATGAATAATCTCATGATCCCTTTGAGCCTGGGTGGCGGTCCATAAAAAAACAGGCAATCGCTGGAATACCCAGGTGCCTCAATCCACCTAGATGTGTATTTAAGTTGCCACCTTAGATAAACCATTAATTTAACAATCTCACATCTGTCATGGATTTCACTCACCCAATCCACGTCTACTAGCATAGCATGGCATAATAAGAAAACGTAGAAGTAACTCCCAAAGGTTTGATAATAAACAGGTAATAGGCACTACCTCAACTACTTCCCAAACCCACAATTTAATTAGATCCTAATCATGCAATGTGTGAGGATTGATCTAATGCAATAAAACTGGGTAGTTGGAAGTATGATCAAAGTGTTACTTGCCTTGCTGATGATCCGCAAAACCTAGCGATTTGAAGTAGCAAGCGGCGCACTCCGGGTACTCTATCGCAAACAAACAAGCATACAATAAGTACTCAACTAATGCACAGGTAAAACTCGAATAGAAGATCTAACCAGAAAGTTCAACTTAAGAACTCCGGTTGGCAAAAAGAATCAAATCGAACGAAGCAACGAAAGACAAACGGCAAAAGAAACAGGCTTCGTTTACTATTCTGGATCTAGAGCAATTTTTACAGTGGCAAAAACTTGTTTGAGTTAGTTAAACGGAAAGAGGGTTTCGAGACGAAACTCTAGGCGCTTGAATCGCCTGATTCCGATAAACGAGCGAAAAGTTAGACTAAAACGAAAATCGGATCAGGAATCGCGATCAGAAAAATCGCGGATTTAATCCGAGAAAAAGAAAAACGACGAACGTTCATTAAAACGAACGAACGGACGAACGCTCGCTAATTAAATAAACCAGAAAACCGATCTAATTAAAAAAACTGAAACTAAAAAAACCAAACAAAACCGACGGAAAACCGATCGGTTTTCTAAAAAACCGGCGGCGAAAAAAAACTACCTACGGCGGCGGCGGATCCCGCGGTCCGGCGAGGCGGCGTGGCGGCGGTCCGGCGGCGGCGGCGAGCGGGGCGGCGGGCGGCGCGGGCGGCGGCACGGCGAGGCGACGGGCGGCGCGGGGCGGCGGCGCTAGGGTTAGGGTTCGGGGGCGGCGGCGGCGGCTTGGGATGGCTCGGGCCTCGGGCGGCTCTATTTGAAGGCCCGGCCAGGCAGAGGTCCTGGCCGGTTACGGCCCAAGGTCGGTTCGGACCCCTTTTTTAAAAAAAATAATAATTTCGCTCAGAAAAGAACAAAAGGAATACTAAACGGACTCCAAAAATCCCGGAATAAATTTTCCCCGGCTTCTAAAATCAAGCCGCACAGGATGAACATTTATTTGGGGCCTAAATGCAATTTTGAAAAACACGCATTTTTCCTAAATTCAAATAAAATAGCAAATAAAACCAAAATAAAATCCTATTTGATTTTTTTTATTAAATCCTCAGTATTTCTTTATTTTGGGAAAGTCATTTTATTCCCTCTCTCATATTTTTGATAATAAAAATAATTGAAGATAAAATAAATAAAATCAAATGATCCTATTTTCAAAATTTGAGAAAACTCAAATATGAAAATAATGAAATCCCCAACTCTCTCCATGGGTCCTTGAGTTGCGTAGAATTTTCTAGGATCAACCAAAATGCAATAAAATATGATATGCAATGATGATCTAGTGTATAACATTCCAAATTGAAAATTTGGGATGTTACAAACCTACCCCCCTTAAGATGAATCTCGCCCTCGAGATTCGGGTTGGCTAGAAAATAGGTGAGGGTGGTCCTTCAGCAAATCTTCCTCTCGTTCCCACGTGGCTTCATCCTCTGTGTGGTGGCTCCACTGAACTTTGCAAAACTTGATAACCTTGCTGCGGGTGACTCGACTGGCATACTCTAGAATCTTAACTGGTTTCTCCTCATAGGTCAAATCACTGTCCAACTGAATTGCTTCCAGCAGCACTGTATCTCTCAGTGATATATCGGCCATCTCTGTGTGGCACTTCTTCAAGTGGCAAATGTGGAACACATCGTGAACTCCTGACAATCCTTCGGGCAACTCCAACTTGTAGGCTACTTCTCCCATACGCTCCAAAACTTTGTATGGGCCTACAAAACGTGGCGCTAACTTTCCCTTAACTCCAAAGCGCTTAACTCCCCGAAGTGGTGATACTCAAAGATAAACTCGGTCTCCGACTTCGTAAACTGTCTCCTTGCGTTTAGAATCTGCATAACTCTTCTGCCTGGACTGAGCTACCTTGAGCCTATCGTGAATCAATTTCACTTTCTGTTCAGACTCCTTTATCAGATCCGGTCCAAACAACTGGCGGTCTCCAACTTCATCCCAAGACAATGGGTCCTGCACCTCCTTCCGTACAAGGCTTCGAAAGGGGCCATCTTCAAACTGGATTGATAACTGTTGTTGTAAGAGAACTCTGCATATGGCAAATTCTCGTCCCAACTAGATCCATAATATAGCGCACAAGCTCTTAGCATATCCTCCAAAATCTGATTGACTCTCTTGGTCTGTCCATCTAGCTGCGGATGGAAAGTTGTACTAAACTCCAGTCTGGTACCCAAAGTTTCATGCAACTGATTCCAGAACTTTGAGGTAAATTGGGTTCCTCTATCTAATACAATGCTCCTTGGAACTCCATGCAGACATACGATTCTGGTCATGCATATCTTTGCCAACTTTGCACTGGTATAGGTAGTCTTCACTGGAATGAAATGAGCTACCTTTGTCAAACGATCGACTACAACCCATATTGAGTCATAGCCTGAACGAGTTCTAGGTAAACCCGTAATAAAATCCATGCCTAACTTACCCCACTTCCATTCGGGTATCGGCAATGGCTGTAGCAATCTTGCTGGCTTCTGATGCTCTGCCTTTACTCTCTGACATACGTCACAAACTGCTACATACTCCGCAATATCCTTCTTCATTCTGGTCCACCAGAAAGTATCCTTCAAATCCAAATACATTTTGGTATTTCCTGGGTGAATCGAATATGATGAATCATGGGCCTCTTGCAGAATTAACTTCCTGATCTCCGAATCATTTGGCACATAAACACGGTCTTCAAACCATAAGGTATCGTGCTCATCTTCACGAAATCCCTTAGCTTTTCCTTTGCTCATTTTCTCTTTTATAGAGGCAATCTCCTTGTCGGTCTTTTGAGCTTCTCTGATCTTATCCATCAAAGTAGACTGAATCTCCAATCCTGCTACATAGCCTCTTGGAACTATTTCCAAACATAGCTCTCGAAGATTTTCGGCTAACTCCCTTGGTAAATCTCCCGTCATTAGTGTGTTGACATGGCTTTTACGGCTCAACGCATCAGCTACTACATTAGCCTTTCCGGGGTGATAATGCAATTTCATATCATAATCCTTAATGAGCTCCAACCATCTCCTTTGCCTGAGGTTCAATTCCTTCTGCGTGAAAATATACTTCAAACTCTTGTGATCCGTGTATACCTCACAATGGTTTCCAATGAGAAAATGTCTCCAGGTTTTCAATGCATGCACTACGGCTGCTAACTCCAAATCATGCGTAGCATAATTTAACTCATGAGGCTTAAGCTGTCGTGAGGCATAGGAAACAACTCTTCCTTCCTGCATAAGCACTGCTCCAAGTCCTCGACGTGAAGCGTCGCAATACACCTCATAATCCTTGGTTTGATCTGGCAAAATCAACACAGGTGATGTAACCAAACATTTCTTTAACTCCTGGAAACTAGCCTCACATTCCTCAGTCCATATGAACATGGTATCCTTTTTCAACAACTCCATCATAGGCTATGCAATCTTTGAGAAATTCTCAATGGATCTCCGGTAGTATCCTGCGAGTCCAAGAAAACTCCGGATCTCTCCAACTGTTGTTGGGGCTTCCCAATTTGTCACGGTATCAACCTTAGTGGGATCTACTGCTATACCTTCTCTGGATATAACGTGTCCAAGAAATCCAACTTCTTTCAACCAAAACTCACATTTGCTAAACTTGGCATATAACTTATGTTCTCTGAGCTTACCAAGTACCAAACGCAAATGCTCCTTATGCTGCTCTTCATTCTTCGAGTAAACAAGGATATCATCAATGAACACTACGACGAACTTATCCAAAAACTCCATAAACACTCTATTCATCATGTTCATAAAATATGCAGGTGCGTTAGTCAGACCAAATGACATAACGGTATACTCGTACAGCCCATACCTGGTGGTAAAAGTCGTCTTAGGTATATCCTGTTCTCGAATCTTCAACTGGTGGTATCCTGATCGCAGATCGATCTTGGAAAATACCTTAGCTCCTTGCAATCAATCAAACAGGTCATTGATCATTGGTAGTGGGTATTTGTTCTTGATGGTTACTTCATTTAATCCTCGATAATCAACAACCATCCTTAACGATCCATCCTTTCTCCACTAGAAGTACTGGCTATCCCCAAGGCGAAGAACTTGGGCGAATAAGTTGGGGAACATAGCAATAATTCAAAATTTTCTATGTATCACCAAGATCAATCTATGGAGTCATCTAGCAACGAGGGAGGAGTGGATCTACATACCCTTGTAGATCGCGCGCGGAAGCGTTCAAGAGAACGGGGTTGATGGAGTCGTACTCGTCATGATCCAAATCACCGATGATCCTAGCGCCGAACGGACGGCACCTCCGCGTTCAACACACGTACGGAGCAGCGACGTCTCCTCCTTCTTGATCCAGCAAGGGGGGAGGAGAGGTTGATGGAGATCCAGCAACACGACGGCGTGGTGGTGGAAGTAGCGGGATTCCAACAGGGCTTCGCCAAGCGCTGCGGGAGGAGGGAGATGTGTCATGGGAGGGAGAGGGAGGCGCCAGGGCTTTGGTGTTGCTGCCCTCCCTTCCCCCACTATATATAGGGCCAAGGGAGAGGGGGGGCGCAGCCTTGGCCCTTCCTCCAAGGAAGGGTGCGGCCAGGGAGGAGTCCATCCTCCCCAAGGCACCTAGGAGGTGCCTTCCCCCTTTAGGACTCTTCCTTTCCCTTATCTCTTGGCGCATGGGCCTCTTGGGGCTGGTGCCCTTGGCCCATACAGGCCAAGGAGCACCCCCTACAGCCCATGTGGCCCCCCGGGGCAGGTGGCCCCACCCGGTGGACCCCCGGGACCCTTCCGGTGGTCCCGGTACAATACCGGTGACCCCGAAACTTGTCCCGATAGCCAAAATAGCACTTCCTATATATAATTCTTTACCTCCGGACCATTCCGGAACTCCTCGTGACGTCCGGGATCTCATCCGGGACTCCGAACAACTTTCGGGTTACCGCATACTAATATCTCTATAACCCTAGCGTCACCGAACCTTAAGTGTGTAGACCCTACGGGTTCGGGAGACATGCAGACATGACCGAGATGACTCTCCGGTCAATAACCAACAGCGGGATCTGGATACCCATGTTGGCTCCCACATGTTCCACGATGATCTCATCGGATGAACCACGATGTCAAGGACTTAATCAATCCCGTATACAATTCCCTTTGTCTAGCGGTACGATACTTGCCCGAGATTCGATCGTCGGTATCCCGATACCTTGTTCAATCTCGTTACCGGCAAGTCTCTTTACTCGTTTCGTAACACATCATCCCGTGATCAACTCCTTGATCACATTGTGCACATTATGATGATGTCCTACCGAGTGGGCCCAGAGATACCTCTCCGTCTACACGGAGTGACAAATCCCAGTCTCGATTCGTGCCAACCCAACAGACACTTTCGGAGATACCTGTAGTGTACCTTTATGGCCACCCAGTTACGTTGTGACATTTGGCACACCCAAAGCACTCCTACGGTATCCGGGAGTTGCACAATCTCATGGTCTAAGGAAATGATACTTGACATTAGAAAAGCTTTAGCATACGAACTACATGATCTTGTGCTAGGCTTAGGATTGGGTCTTTGTCCATCACATCATTCTCCTAATGATGTGATCTCGTTATCAATGACATCCAATGTCCATGGTCAGGAAACCGTAACCATCTATTGATCAACGAGCCAGTCAACTAGAGGCTTACTAGGGACATGGTGTTGTCTATGTATCCACACATGTATCTGAGTTTCCTATCAATACAATTCTAGCATGGACAATAAACGATTATCATGAACAAGGAAATATAATAATAACCAATTTATTATTGCCTCTAGGGCATATTTCCAACAGAATATATCCTTTATCCAGTAACTCCTTAATCTGCTTCTTAATCTCCACCAAATCCTTTGTGGGTATCCTATATGGTCTCTTTGATATTGGCCCTGTGCCTGGCAAAAGCTCAATCAAAAACTCAATATCTCTATCCGGTGGCATGCCTGGCAACTCTTCTGGAAATACATCAGGGAAATCCTTCACTACTGGTACTTCCTCCTGCACAACTCATGTTAGACAGTTTACTTGAGTCCTCTTCAGCACATGCCGGGATACATACTTGATCCTTCTCCCTTCTGGGGTGGTAAGCAAGATCGACTTACTGGCGCAATCGATGTTTCCTCCATACATCGACAGCCAATCCATCCCCAGAATTACATCCAATCCTTGTGATTCCAAAATGATTAAGTCCGATGGAAACACATGCCTACCTATACTCAATGGCACTTGAAAACATCCTTGGCTAGCCGTATACTCCGCTCCTGGTGAGCTTACTAACATAGGTGTTCTAAGAACTTTGGTGGGCAGATTATACTTATCCACAAATTCCCTTGATATGTATGAATGCGATGCTCCAGTATCAAAAAGAACAAGTGCAGTAAATGACTTAACCAAAAACTTACCGATTACTGCATCCGGCTGCTCTTCAACCTCCTCCATGTTAACGTGATTCACCTGTCCCCTGTTGAAAGGGTTCGGCTTCTTTCTAGAGCTTCCATTGCCATTTACATTCTGGGATTCAGGACATTCATTGGCATAATGTCCGGTCTTCTGGCACTTAAAACAAGTGACTTGGCTTAGGTCTCTCTTGGCTGGGGTCGATGGGTTGGTGCGGTTCTGGCCGTTGCTTCCTACATTCCCATTACCATTCTTGGTGCCATTGTGATTGTGCGAGCTACCTCCTCCATGGGTATGATGAAAATGTCCTCCTGGTCTAGGGGTAAAACGTGGCTTCTGCTGAGCTCCTGAATTGTACTTCCCTTGTCCATACTTCCTCTTGCGATTCTCAATCTGCTGCTGCTTCCCTTCAATCATGAGAGCATGATCTACCAACTCCTGGTAGTTGTTGAAGGTTGCTACCATCAACTGCATGCTCAACCCATCATTCAGTCCTTCCAGAAACTTCTCCTGCTTAGCTGCATCCGTAGCAACGTCATCTGGGGCATAATGTGCTAGCTTACTGAAGTCCTCCACATACTGGCCAACTGTCCGTCCTCCTTGGTGTAAGTTGCGAAACTCTCGCTTCATCATGGCCATAGCTCCTGCTGAAACATGGGCAGTACGAAAAGCTTGCTGAAACTGGTCCCACGTGACAGTGTCGACAGGGAAAGTGGCTGTGAAATTCTCCCACCATGATGTTGCGGGTCCTTCAAGCTGATGTGCGGCAAACTTCACCTTTTCTGCATCTATGCATCCTGCTGTGGTCAACTCCCTAGCTGTCTTACGGAGCCAATCATCTGCTACTATTGGCTCGGTGCTACTGGAAAACACCGGCGGATTCAGCCTAAGAAAACAGGCTAAGTGATCAACAGGTGGTGGTGGTGGTGGATTGTTGTTGTTGTTCCCCTGATTCCGATTCTGGACTAGCAACTGCATCAGTGTGTTCTGCTGCTGGATCAACTGGGTGAGCTCCGGTGGGAAAGTAAATCCGGGGTCACGTCTCGGAGGCATCTGAGGGTTTAGAAAATATGAGATTTAAGAATAGAGAGGGGTCTAGAGAGAAAACACTACCCATATGCACATGAGGCAAAAGCAAACAATTCACTTCATTCAATCAAACAAGGGCATACAATCGATCTAACTATCGCAAAAGTGCTCGGACTATTATATTTACATGGTGGACTACTACTGATGGGGTGGTCTACTAGAAATATTCTTCGGTTGCAGACTCCATGATATCTGCTCCAGCTTCATCAACATAGTCATCATCGCTATCATCTGGATCCGAGTCGGTGTCGTCGATGATGATGTAGTCTTCCGGGCGAATCTCCTTGGGTTCTTCGTCTTCTTCTACTGGTGTAGGGCCTCCCATGAATATTCCAATCTTCTTGATCAGATCGTCATTTTTCTCCACTAATACTTCGATTTCCTCTTCATAATCTTCACGTGTAGCCTTGAGTTCTTCCTCCAGTTCCTTGATTCTTGTCCTCGCCTTCTTCAGACCTATCATGTCGGCGCACATCTGGTTCTCCTAACGTCGAATGTGCTGGTTTAACTCCTGGATAAAAGTTGCAATTGATCTATCCTTCCTGGTGCTGATCATCTCCCAGTGCTCATCTCGGTGTCCACAAATTTGGTAGATAGTATCCTTGAGATCATTGCGGTAAACTTCTCCAATGCGTCCCATGGCGATGTGAGCTGCCATGCTCTTTCCTAGACTCCAGGTTGGTGCATCAAAAGAAAACTCTATGGGCTCAGTGACTGGCATGAACGTCCTTCCTAGAACGTGAACTTGAATCATCCAGCGCTCTTCTTCCGGTAAAGTGGCGTTGTAGGTCCCGGTGAAGCTTGGTACTCCTATGTTCAGGTATCTAGTGACTTCCTTCAAGTGACGTCCAAAGGGTGTATCTTCATCCAGTTGCGTGAACTTGTTCCTTGCATCCGCCATCCTAAAAGGGTAGAAAAGATGAGAAGTCAGAATGAGAAGAGAGTGAGTAGCGATCTAGGGCTTTTAGCTTAGTGGTCATGTCCTACAGTCAGCGTGTGCTCTGATACCATCTTGTAGCGACCAGACCTCAAACGACCCAATCTCTATGCTCAGGTGTCATCCCTGGATCAGTAATGCTGACACCACACAGTACTTGAAGGATTTATAACAGAGTAGCAAATCACACACTTATTACATCGAGAGTCTTAAAAGAGAACTTATTACAATAAATATGGCTTAAGGCCATCTAATAACGATAACAGCGGAAGGCTTGGAAGATAAGTGAGTCCATCAACTCCAACGGCATCACTGAGTATAGACCACGACCTAAAAGCACCTTAACCGTCGTCTGAAAAGTCTGCAACATTAACGTTGCAGCCCGAAACGGGTCGGCACATGGAATATGCTAGCAATGTAACACATAGAGGGTAATGGAATGAAAAAGGCTATTCTATATGCATATTTGGCTGGTGGAAAGCTCTATGGTTATAGTTTTGCGTAAAGCCAATTTTTCCCTACTGCAAAGGAATAAATTTTATTTATCTATCATGGTAGTTGTTAAACATTGAGAATGGTTGACAGCATTCTCAATCCCAATTAAGCATCATCATTAAACAAAACCCAACAAAATTAATTTTAGAGTAACATGATGAGATTCACATGATAATCCAAGTACTAGATACTCAAGATGTCCATAACCGGGGACACGGCTAACCATGATTAGTTTATACACTCTGCAGAGGTTTGCGCACTTTGCCCCACTAGACTCGATCACCTCCGTTTGATTTCTCGCACTACATGGTGTTTGAGAAACGGATGACCGAGACATAGTCTTTCAGAAGCGCTAGCACCTTACGATCGGGTAGACCGTTACACCTACTTTCCCCTACATCTGCTAGTCTACCACTGTAAGAGTTTGCATGACTTAATCAACTATGCTAGAGCCCATAGTAGCTTGTGGCTGCACACGAAAGTTTCTAGCATGAATAATCTCATGATCCCTTTAAGCCTGGGTGGCGGTCCATAAAAAACAAGCAATCGCTGGAATACCCAGGTACCTCAATCCACCCAGATGTGTATTTAATTTTCCACCTTAGATAAACCATTAATTTAACAATATCACATCTGTCATGGATTTCACTCACTCAATCCACGTCTACTAGCATAGCATGGCATAATAAGCAAACGTAGAAGTAACTCCCAAAGGTTTGATAATAAACAGGTAATAGGCACTACCTCAACTACTTCCCAAACCCACAATTTAATTAGATCCTAATCATGCAATGTGCGAGGATTGATCTAATGCAATAAAACTGGGTAATTGGAAGTATGATCAAAGTGTTACTTGCCTTGTTGATGATCCGCAAAACCTAGCGATTGGAAGTAGCAAGCGGCGCACTCCGGGTACTCTATCACAAACAAACAAGCATACAATAAGTACTCAACTAATGCACAGGTAAAACTCGAATAAAATATCTAACCAGAAAGTTCAACTTAAGAACTCCGGTTGGCAAAAAGAATCAAATCGAACGAAGCAACGAAAGACAAACGGCAAAAGAAACAGGCTTCGTTTACTATTCTGGATCTAGGGCAATTTTTACAGTGGCAAAAACTTTTTTGAGTTGGTTAAACAAAAAGAGGGTTTCGAGACGAAACTCCAGGCGCTTGAATCGCCTGATTCCGATAAACGAGCGAAAAGTTGGACTAAAACGAAAATCGGATCAGGAATCGCGATCAGAAAAATTGCGGATTTAATCCGAGAAAAAGAAAAACGACGAACGTTCGTTAAAACAAACGAACGGACGAACGCTCACTAATTAAATAAACCAGAAAAGCGATCTATTTAAAAAGACCAAAACTCTAAAAGCCAAACAAAACTGACGGAAACCGATCGGTTTTCTAAAAAAACCGGCGGCGAAAAAAAACTACCTCCGGCGGCGGTGGATCCGGCGGTCCGGCGAGGCGGCGCCTCGGCGGTGGCGAACGGGGCGGCGGGCGACGCGGGCGGTGGCGCGGCAAGGCGGCGGGCGGCGGCGGCGGCGGCGACGTGGGGCAGCGGCGGTGGCGCTAGGGTTAGGGTTCGGGGGCGGCGGCGGCTTGGACTGGCTCGGGCCTCGGGCGGCTCTATTTGAAGGCCTGGCCAGGCGGAGTCCTGGCCGGTTACGGCCCAAGGTCGATTCGGACCCCTTTTTTTAAAAAACTAATTATGCTAAAAAAACAAAAGGAATACTAAACGGACTCCAAAAATCCCGAAATAAATTTTCCCCGGCTTATAAAATCAAGCCGCATAGGATGAACATTTATTTGGGGCCTAAATGCAATTTTGAAAAACACACATTTTTCCTAAATTCAAATAAAATGGCAAATAAAACCAAAATAAAATTCTATTTGATTTTTTATTAAATCCTCAATATTTCTTTATTTTGGGAAAGTCATTTTATTCCCTCTCTCATATTTTTGATAATAGAAATAATTGAAGATAAAATAAATAAAATCAAATGATCCTATTTTCAAAATTTGAGAAAACTCAAATATGAAAATAACGAAATCCCCAACCCTCTCCAAGGGTCCTTGAGTTGCGTAGAATTTTCTAGGATCAACCAAAATGCAATAAAATATGATATGCAATGATGATCTAGTGTATTTCAGTATTCCAAATTGAAAATTTGGGATGTTACAAGAGGTCTGCGGGAGGGAGGGGAATGGGAGGCGAACAGTAAGCCTACCTGTATTAAGTAGCAGCTCGTGTGCCATTAATGGAGAGGAAGGCGAGCGACCATAGAAGTTAAAGCGCTCGCTTCCCAGTGAGCCTGTGCAGCGTACAACTCACACGTTTCCCGGTGAGCCTACGCATTGGAGGACAACTTGCACGCCTCTCGGTCAGCATGCGCACCGGACTGCGCTTGCACGCCTCCCGTTCAGTCAAGCAGTTGTCCGCATGACACCTCCTATAGCCATTAAAACCAATACACGTGGCATCACGTGAATGGTTAACAGAACGCACACGGTTTGAATTATACAAACATTTGAGATATTAAAGTGACAGCTATTTTTTCAAAATGCCTTTGTTGGCTGTTATTCGAGTGCGCCTTCTCTCAAAATGGACATGAAAAATACCATAGCATGTCTGGTGCCATTCCATGATAGCATGCCAAATTTCATGAATTGCAGACGAGTTTTGGATTTACTAAAATTTAAAAAGGAAGTATCTCAACGTCTTGCCGGCAATCAATGGTGCCCTGGTGTTTGAAATTCATTCCCATTTCTTGCATGGGACCTAAGCATGCACCCAAGGACAAATATTTGATTTTTCAACCAATTTATATGCACTGGAGCATGTGCATGTATTTCAAATTTGAATTATGCACATAAATGCATTGAAAACTCAACTAATGCATAAAAATGGCCAAACGAACCCCGAAAAATCCTAAAAATTGACACAAGACTCCTGTTGTTCTATGTTGACACGAGAAAATTTTTGAAAGTAATAAAAGGCAATGGATATCATTTCGTCCCCAAAGGTGGGACGTTCCCTACCAAAACCATCATGCTTGTTGTGAGAAGCTCTGGTTTGTGAGAAGCATATACCCAAACCTACCCCAAATGGGACAAATTTTTTACCACAGCATGTTGATGCCGCTCCATGATAGCATGTCAAGTTTCATGAAATTTCAGACAAGTTTTAGATTTACCAGAATTTAAAAACTAGGTATCTCAATGTTTGCGGCCGAGTGACGGTGGCAGGGTGTTTGACATTCATTCCCATTTCTTGCATGAGACCTAAGCATGCAACCAAGGACACATATTTGAATTTTCAACCAATTTATATGCATTAGAGCATGTGCATGTAGTTCAAATTTGAATTATGCACATGAATGCATTGAAAAACTTAGTTAATGCACAAAAATGTCCAAACGAACCCCGAAAAATACCAAAATTTAACACAACACTCATGTTGTTCTATGTTGACACGAGAAATTTTTTGAAAGTAATAAGAGGCAATGGATATCGTTTCGTCACCAAAGGTGGGACGTTCCCTACCGAAACCATCATGCTTGTTGTGAAAAGCTCTGGTTTGTGAGAAGCATATACCCAAACCTGCCCCAAATGGGACAAAAAAATTACCACGGCATGTTGATGCCGCTCCATGATAGCATGCCAAGTTTCATGAATTTCAGACGAGTTTTGGATTTACTAGAATTTAAAAACCAGGTATCTCAATGTTTGCGGCCGAGTGACAGTGGCAGGGTGTTTGACATTCATTCCCATTTCTTGCATGAGACCTAAGCATGCAACCAAGGACACATAATTGAATTTTCAACCAATTTATATGCATTAGAGCATATGCATGTAGTTCAATTTTGAATTATGCACATGAATGCATTGAAAACTCAGCTAAGGCATAAAAATGTCCAAACGAACCCTGAAAAATCCCAAAATTTGACACAACACTCCTGTTGTTCTATGTTGACACAAGAAATTTTTTGAAAGCAATAAGAGGCAATGTATATCGTTTCGTCCACAAAGGTGGGATGTTCCCATACCGAAACCATCATGCTTGTTGTGAGAAGCTCTGATTTGTGAGAAGCATGTCCCCAAACCTGCCCCAAATGGGACAAAATTTACCATGGCATGTTGATGTCGCTCCATGACAGCATGCCAAGTTTCATGAATTTCAGACGAGCTTTGGATTTACAAGAATTTAAAAACCAGGCACCTCAATATTTGTGGCAGAGTGACGGTGGCAGGGTGTTTGACATTCATTCCCATTTCTTGCATGGGACCTAAGCATGCAACCAAGGACACAAATTTGAATTTTCAACCAATTTATATGCATTAGAGCATGTGCATGTAGTTCAAATTTGAATTATGCACATGAATGCATAGAAAACTGAGTTAATGTATAAAAATGTCCAAGCGAACCTCAAAAAATCCCAAAACTTGACACAACACTCCTATTGTTATATGTTGACACAAGGAAAAAAATGAAATCGAGAAGACACAATGGATATCATTTCATCCAGAAAGGTGAAACGTTCCCTATCGAAACCATCAGGCTTGTTGTGAGAAACTCTGGTTTGTGAGAAGCATATCTCCAAACCTGCCCCAAATGGGACAAAAAATTTACCACGACATGTTGATGCCGCTCCATGACAACATGCCAAGTTTCATGAATTTCAGACAAGTTTTCGATTTACTAGAATTTAAAAACTAGGTATCTCAATGTTTGCGGCTGAGTGACGGCGGCAGGGTGTTTGACATTCATTCCCATTTCTTGCATGGGACCTAAACATGCAACCAAGGACACAGATTTGAGTTTTCAACCAATTTATATGCATTAGAGTATGTGCATGTAGTTCAAATTTTAATTATGCACATGAATACATAGAAAACTCAGTTAATGTATAAAAATGTCCAAGTGAACCCTGAAAAATCCCAAAAATTGACACAACACACTTGTTGTTATATGTTGACACTAGGAAAAAATTTGAAATTGAGAAGAGGCAACGGATATCATTTCGTCCAGAAAGGTGAAACGTTCCCTACCGAAACCATCACACTTGTTGTGAAAATCTCTGGTTTATGAGAAGCTTATACCCAAACCTGCCCCAAATGGGAAAAAAATTTACCACGGCATGTTGATGCCACTCTATGATAGCATGCCAAGTTTCATGAATTTCGAACGACTTTTGGATTTACTAGAATTACAAAAGAAAGTACGTCGACATTTGCCAGAGAGCCACGGTGCCATGGTGTTTGAAATTCATCCCCATTTCTTGCATGGAACATAAGCATAAACCCATGGGCACATATATGATTTTATAACCCATGTGAAGGAAATATGCCCTAGAGGCAATAATAAAGTTGTTATTTATATTTCCTTATATCATGATAAATGTTTATTATTCATGCTAGAATTATATTAACCGGAAACTTAGTACATGTGTGGATACATAGACAAACAGAGTGTCCCTAGTATGCCTCTACTTGACTAGCTTGTTAATCAAAGATGGTTAAGTTTCCTAGCCATAGACATGTGTTGTCATTTGATGAACGGGATCACATCATTAGAGAATGATGTGTGATGGACAAGACCCGTCCGTTAGCTTAGCATAATGATCGTTTAGTTTTTCTTCTATTCGCTTTCTTCATGACTTATACATGTTCCTCGGACTATGAGATTATGCAACTCCCGAACACGGGAGGAACACCTTGTGTGTTATCAAACGTCACAACGTAACTGGGTGATTATAAAGATGCTCTACAGGTGTCTACGATGGTGTTTGTTGGTTTAGCATAGATCAAGATTAGGATTTGTCACTCCGAGTATCGAAGAGGTATCTCTGGGCCCTCTCGGTAATGCACATCATAATAAGCCTTGCAAGCAATGTGACTAATGAGTTAGTTACGGGATGATGTATTACAGAACGAGAAAAGAGATTCGCCGGTAACGAGATTGAACTAGGTATGAAGATACCGACGATCGAATCTCGCGCAAGTAACATACCGACGACAAAGGGAATAACGTATGTTGTCATAAAGGTTCGACCGATAAAGATCTTCGTAGAATATGTAGGAGCCAATATGGGCATCCAGGTTCCGCTATTTGTTATTGACCGGAGAAGTATCTCGGCCATGTCTACATAGTCCTCGAACCCGTAGGGTCCGCACGCTTAAACGTTCGTTGACGATATAGTACTATATGAGTTATGTATGTTGGTAACCGAATGTTGTTTGGAATCCCGGATGTGATCATGGATATGACGAGGAGCTCCGGAATGGTCCGGATGTAAAGATTAATATATGGGATAATAGTGTTTGGTCTCCGGAAGGGTTCTGGAATTCAACGGAAGGGGTTCCGGATGTTTCCCAAAATGTTTGGGTATGAGAACACTTTATTTGGGCCAAAAGGGAAAGCCCACATGGTTTTTGGAAAGCGCAAAAGGAAGTTTTGCAGAGTCCAGGGGTCAGACACCAGGGTCCCTAGCGTCTGGGTCCAGACGCCAGGAACCCTGGCGTCTGGCCCTGGAGTCCGAGAAGGAGTCTTGCCTTTCGGGTGAAACCGACTTTGTGGAGGCTTTTACTCCAAGTTTCGACCCCAAGGCTCAACATATAAATAGAGGGGCAGGGCTAGGACCCAAGACACATCAAGAAACACCAAGCCGTGTGTCAGCAACCCCATCCCCTCTAGTTTATCCTCCATCATAGTTTTCATAGTGCTTAGGCGAAGCCCTGCGGAGATTGTTCTTCACCAACACCGTCACCACGCTGTCGTGCTGCCGGAACTCATATACTACTTCGCCCCTCTTGTTGGATCAAGAAGGTGAGGACTTCATCGAGCTGAACGTGTGCTGAATGCGGAGGTGTCGTATGTTTGGTACTTGATCGGGACGGATCGTGAAGGTGTACGACTAAATCAACCGTGTTGATAAATGCTTCCGCTTTCGGTCTACAAGGGTACTAGACACACTGTCCCCGCTCGTTGCTATGCATCTCCTAGATAGATCTTGCGTGATCGTAGGTAAATTTTTTGAAATACTGCGTTCCTCAACACCATGTTGGTGCACCGGAGCATGTGCATGTAGTTTAATTTTGAATTGTGCACCTGAAATGGCTAGAGAACCAATTTAATGTATAAAATGTCCAAACAAATCCTGAATAATTCCAATTCTTTTACGACACACATATAGTTGCATGTTCACTGCAGATAAAAGGTCTAGCAATTCAAACACCGTCCATTGCCGTTGTGACCCCATTACGTAATTCAAATCAAGATGAAACATCAAGTAGATCCCACACAGTTTATTATCACTAACCGTGTGAGATGCAGCACAAAATATCCTGGAGCACCATCGGTGTATATTACGCCTATGGCTTACGCGAGAAGGTGCGTCGGCTACAGTCCACAACCGGCGTGTCAAGTACACTAGCTCGCTCCCCAAATATCATTTCATTGTTCAATCATCGCCGGTGAAAGATGGGGATGAGGACCCGCTCATGAGGGTAACTTCGGTAGCCCACTCTGGCGAGAGCGCGGCCACAATCTCCATGCGCGTGCTAACAAGGTGCATGAGCGCGGCCGCAATCTGCGACCGGGTGGCCAAGGCAGCCCAAACGACCACTGTTGCTTCTCAGGTGGCGGCAACAACATCTGCCTCATGGATAGAATCTGGCGAGAGCGCCACAATAGCTGTCCGTTCCGCAACGGCGGCCTTAGCCCTGATGGAGGCCGCCCACGACCATGTCGAGGCCGCCCACGCCCATCTCGTGGCGGTCACCGCACAAATCAAACGAAGCTTCTCCAACAACGATCGGCAACCCACGACCGAAGAGTTGGCAATCGCCGAGAGCGTTCGAGCAGCCGTCCATTCCTCCGCCGCATACCCCGCGACAACGGAGCCCGTCCAAGCCCAGATCGCAGTCGCCCACGCCCAGCTCGTGGCGGCCTTTTCCAAAGAGATGGCGGACGCAGATGGCGAGATGCTTGGCAAGTATGGTGCGATGGATGCCATGGAGCCCCTTCCTCAGGAGAGCGTCGGGCGCGAGCTGGAAATGGAGGTGGCGACGGAGATCGACGAGCACCAGCCGTAGTAGTACTCTTTGTTTTGTTTAATTAAGAGTGCCGGTCTTTAATTTGTTAGAGTAATGTTTAGGTCAGCTAGCTCTGTTTAATTGTTGAACTTGATCGATTAAGAAGTGTGGGTGTGTTGTAGTCTCCTTTGTGTACCCAAATTATGCAATGGCATGGATGACCACTGTAACCAAGGAAATTCGAACCAAAATTTTTGATGTTCAAACTCATCACACACGGGTTAAGCTATCTGAATTGTTTGTGATGACACTTTGCGCTCTAGTTTTTTCGCTAAAGCGATTCCAAATTTTCGTCTTCCACGGAAATATCTACCTCCCCGCCCCCTCCCCCTTACCAAAATCCGCATTTCCCCTATTTCCGCCTTCATTTCCAAGTTGAAACCTTCACTCCTTGCTTGCAGCGCCGCCTCCTCACCGGCGACCCTCCTTCACGCTACTCGGCCTCGTCTATCCAGGAAGGTAATCCACACCCGACCCCCATCCTCCTCCTCATTCCACATCCCACATGCCCCGACCGCCGACGCGACACCTTCCACCCGAATCACCGACCCCTCCACCAAATAAGCGCCGCCCTAAGCCATGGTGCATGCAATATAGCCAGGAGCTCAAGGAGCATTTGGCAGCGGAGAAGCAAATCGCGTCCGCATGCGCGGATGATGTCGCGATGGCTGCCATTCGCGCCGACCCCCAGATCTTGGAGGAGCACCTTGCCATTTGCTAGATACACCGGTTAAGCATGCTCGGTTTACCCGTTGCGTGTGCTGCTCTTGCCTTTCCTTCACAAATTCTAGTGAATTGTGGTATCTAATTTTACCATGCAATCTGTTGCTCTAGTGTATATGTTCTATATGTCGTGCAGTGTGGTGCTCACTTATTAACTGTTTGGTTAATTAGTTCTCGTCTTCAGTTAATTGTTTAGTTCAATTCTACAAATGTGATGTTAATTCTTCAGGCTGCAATTTTGTATTGTCTTCCATGTGAGAAATAAATCGAATTTATCTTTACAAAATACGTGAGAAACGAATACAATTGCTATATTTCCAAGTTTTCAAGCATGCTTCGTTTGGTTATACATTGTGCAATGTGGTGCTCAGTTAATAGTTGGTTCATTTGTGTTGTGGTGTTTAGTTAACTGTTTGGTTCAATTCATGCGATGTTCAATAGTTGTGGGTGGATTCTGTTATTGTATACCATGTGTGGAATAAATTGAATTTGGCTGTAGTAAATACATGAGAAACAAATACAATTGCTATATTTCCAAGTTGTTAAGCATGCTTGGTTTGGTTAACTGACTGATCTTCTATTAGGAGTATGTTCTATTGTGTAATGTGGTGTTCAGTTAATGTTTGGTTCATTTGTTGTGGTGTTATTTTAACTGCTTGGTTCAATTCTGCAATGCGATGTCCAATTGTCGTGGGTAGAATTTTGTATTGTTGTGCATGTGAGGAATAAATCGAATTTGGATACACTTAATACATAAGAAACATATACAAGTGCTATATTTCCTAGTTCTTAATCATGTTTGGTTTGGATAGATGGGTTTTCCATGTGGCTTGAATTAATCTGATGAATCTGCAATGTGCTTATTTTTCATCAACATATTTTACTGATAGCATGTGAACACTTACTTAACCTGATGACTAACTACCTTATATGTGTTGCAGGGAAACAATGGGAAGCACTGAGGTTTACAATCAAGGTTAGCACGTGCATGGTCCGTTGTCTAATAGCACATTATTATGCAATTGCAGGAACCATTCTAATATTTAGGTTTTTACCAATTTGGTCTTGCATATGTAGGTCCTGCTATCAGAGGTTTTGACCCACTGTTCGACCCTTTTTGCATATGGGGAAATGAGTTGTCCATGAATATCAATCAAGTCAAGAAACTCAGAAAGATTGTTATGATAAAGAAATTAGCAACAAAAAACAACAAGATCTTTGTTTGCACAATGAAGAAGACATCAATTCACTACAAGATGATACTAACTATTATATCTTGCCTTTTTTTTATTCCTTTGCCCAATTTCCAATATAGAGAAGTATGCACATTCTTGTTTTCAGGCCTTTCCAAAGCAGTTCACTAATGATTACCTCTCAAACCACCTCTATGGTCAGGAGGCGAGGAAGGTTTTCATACAACACCCACGGTTCAATATTGAAGTGTTCCTGAAGAGGAGAAGGACAGATGGTCAATCATCCACAGGCACTGGCCTAAAGTTGCAAAGACCTTCAACATGAATGAAGGCTCAATATTCGCCTTCTGCTTCAGCAGTTTTCCAGATGAGATGCATCTGTCTATATACCGTCTATGATGCTAATTTTGAAATGTTCTACATGTTGCATGTGAAACTTGGTGCTGGTGTAGTTGTATAATGGGGTAGCTGAGTGCTGAAGCTATATCATGTTGTACTCTGATGTATTTCAATTATGAAATCCTGCTTCCTTAATATGGAAATGAAATATATTATGTGCTTAATATGAATGTCAGTTAGATTAATAAATGAATTATTAGCCTGCTAATAGGGTTCTTCTATTGCAAACGGTTGTTGAGAAAATACCATGCGCGATGACCTCAAGCAACGCGCATAGTTTCTAGGAATAAACTGTGTTGGATCAATGAACAATCACACACGCCCTTTCTCTTGAAAATTGTTTGCGTTAGGCCACCTTGCGCAAACGTTTACCACATAAAAACTATGTGTGATGGACAACCTTTGCCACACAGTTTATTCTACGCATCGTGTGTGATGCATTTAATCACACAAATGATAAAATTGTTAATATTGTGTGCAATGGCAACGTTATCACAAACAATTTAACGGGAAAAATTGTGTATGATGTACCTGTGAACGAAAACGTTTTCCTTAGAGCGACTGTGTGGGATGTACATACAAACGGAAACATTTAGCGGGGACTGACTGTGTGGGATGTACTTGTGACCAAAAACAATTTCGCCTATATAATTGTATTTTTTAGCTCTAATGTACGTATTTCCATATTTGAGCGTTCGCCGGTCGCACACGATCTCATTTTGCCGAGCGTTGTGTGCCAGGAGGCCATATCCCCGACGTTTCTGGGTCATGTGGGAAGGACCCCTCTATCACCGTCACTCACTAGACGATGGTTCCAAATGCCGTTGCGGAAAGGGGTTAAAAACCATTTGTATAGCACCTCGTTGTACCAGTGTAACCCAACAAAAGATGTGTGTAAAATAATACAACATGAGCATAATCATTGACATTGTATTTTGTAGATAACCGTGAATAAAGCTCCTTTAAACGATTCATCTGGCCTTTTGGTTGCATTTCTTGCATGAAATTGCTCTTTGTGCCAAGTGCACAATGAATGAAACATATTCCATGTGACCTGCTCCGCTTCCTTGATGCATTTGATTGTGTTATTTCCCCAAGGCAAGCAAATCCAATTCATCCAAACTAAACTAACATCATATTGTGGCCTACCATCACATAGGCAACCTTGTCCTTTCAGATAGTTCGCTAAGGGCTTCTTTCTAATTTTTTCTTAATTTTTAAGTTGTGTTCTGACGGCTCAAGAATTTGTGATGTTTGCCTAGTGATTATTGCTTGGTTTCATTAGATTTTTACTACTCTTCAGATATTTTCCTAACGCTAATCCCTCGAAAGATAAGAAAATCCATTTTCCAATGTTTGGCATGACATATCAATTATGGAAGGAAACCAAGAGGGATTGCTACAAATCAAGCCAAAAGGAGCAACTTCCGTGAAGAGACTCAAGGCATCAGGTGTAGCAGAGCAAAAGATGGTGTTCCATACGACCACAAGCGCTCGTATGGACTGCCATCAGCTCCACCACATCTATACACGCCACTTTCATGGAGGGCTTGGGAGGAGAAGAGGACCCTAGCCGCCGCCACACCATCTAGAAGAGGAGAATAGAGAATCTAAGGAACCATCGAAGATCTTAGTTTTGGTCCTTTCATCTCCATCATCATCATCATCATCATCATCACCCCCCCCCCTTCACTATTGTAATAGGAATTCCAATTTGGGAGAACAATTGTAACTCTACCCCATCTCTTCTGGAGATCAAGACAATTTGAACTATCCATTTCATCTTATTGTGGATCTTCCCAGTATTATCGATGTGGTTTTCATGGGCTTTATCTATGTTATGATTGATTCCCCTCTTATGATGTGTGAGTAATTCCCCCTAGACGTGGGAGATGTAAGTGAATGGCAAGATTCATTTGTGCCACTCACAACATGCATAGAGTTTACCACAGTATAACAAGATGCAAATACTCCTAAGCACTGCAAGACTAGAGATGAACAAAACATGCACAACAGGAAGGTAAGTCTTCAGACAAAGTTTGCGTATAGAGAAGGAGACAAAGTCTTCACAACACAAGTACGAAAAGTAAAGAGGTGGAGAAATGAAACCAATTGCTCAGAGAAGATAGAGAATTTGTTTTACCAGTTCAAGTTGATGTGACAACTTTACGTCTGGTTGGAGAGGCTAAGATTTAACTCAGAGGATCAAGTCTTCACCTTATTCTCCTTGAGATAAGGTCACTTATACCTTGCCCAATCACCCCTATCAAGTCTTCAAGGTATATGACAGTACATGAAACCAGTAGTACACTCAGTAGGGTGGCGAGCATGGCCGGAAGTGCCAAAAGGGAGTTCGCACAGGGGAGTTACCTAGGTTCGAGCCCCCATGGTGAGGTAATACCATATGTCCTGCTCTGCGTTTTGTATTAATGATGGAGCTGAAGGAAATATGCCCTGGAGGCAATAATAATGTTATTATTTTATTTCCTTATATCATGATAAATGTTTATTATTCATGCTAGAATTGTATTATCCGGAAACATAATACTTGTGTGAATACATAGACAAAATAAACGTCACTAGTATGCCTCTACTTGACTAGCTCGTTAATCAAAGATGGTTATGTTTCCTAACCATAGACATGTGTTGTCATTTGATTAATGGGATCACATTATTAGGAGAATGATGTGATTGACATGACCCATTCCATTAGCTTAGCACCTGATCGTTTAGTATGTTGCTATTGCTTTCTTCATGACTTATACATGTTCCTATGACTATGAGATTATGCAACTCCCATTTGCCGGAGGAACACTTTGTGTGCTACCAAATGTCACAACGTAACTGGGTGATTATAAAGGAGCTCTACAGGTGTCTCCAAAGGTAAATGTTGGGTTGGCGTATTTCGAGATTAGGATTTGTCACTCCGATTGTCGGAGAGGTATCTCTGGGCCCTCTCGGTAATGCACATCACATAAGCCTTGCAAGCATTGCAACTAATGAGTTAGTTGCGAGATGATGTATTAGGAAACGAGTAAAGAGACTTGCCGATAACGAGATTGAACTAGGTATTGAGATACCGACGATTGAATCTCGGGCAAGTAACATACCGATGACAAAGGGAACAACGTATGTTGTTATGCGGTCTGATCGATAAAGATCTTTGTAGAATATGTGGGAGCCAATATGAGCATCCAGGTTCCGCTATTGGTTATTGACCGGAGACGTGTCTCGGTCATGTCTACATTGTTCTGGAACCCGTAGGGTCCGCACGCTTAAGGTTTCGATGACAGTTATATTATGAGTTTATGAGTTTTGATGTACCGAAGTTAGTTTGGAGTCCCGGATGTGATCACGGACATGACGAGGAGTCTCAAAATGGTTGAGACATAAAGATTGATATATTGGAAGCCTATGTTTGGACATCGGAAGTGTTCCGGGTGAAATCGGCATTTTACCGGAGTACCGGGAGGTTACCGGAACCCCCCGGTAACCTAATGGGCCTTAATGGGCCTAGTGGAGGAAGAGGAGAGGAGGCCTAGGGGCTGCCGCACGCCCCTCCCCCCAAGTCCGAATTGGACAAGGAGGGGGGCGCCCCCCTTTCCTTTCTTCCCTCTCCTCCTTCCCCCCCAAGTCCTAATCCAACTAGGGAAAGGGAGGGGAGTCTGTAAGTGCATCTACTGCCACCCCTAGTTGGTTTTGGAGTATTGATGACAAACCTAGTTGAGGGACTAATGTGTTTGTGAGAATTGCAGGATAACACAGGTAGAAGTCCCTCATTGATTCAGTTTTCCTACCAGAGATGACCCCTAAAAATGTATGAAGACATTGAAGTCAAAGGTGGTATGTGAAGATATTGACATTGAAGACTATGACAAGAGAAGACATCGCATGAAGACTATGGAGCTCGAAGACTTAGATCTTTCGTAGTTCTTTTTCTTCTTTGTTGAGTCATAGGAACCACCGTACTATTAAGTGGGGTCCAAGAGAACCAGTCAGAATGACTGAAGTGATGCTTAACCAAAATCCTATGTCTTAGAGTGAAGACTATGAGAGCGAATCTTGTCCAGAGTTGGACAAGTCATCTTTGCTTGTAGCCCAAGTAAAGTTGTCGTGTGTGTTTAAAATCTGACCGTTGGAACACGTGTCAGTTCCTTAGTGACCCAGGGTCATTTCGGACAAATCAGGTCGGGTTGCCTAGTGGCTATAAATAGCCCACCCCCTACAACCATAAACGGTTGGCTGCTCAGAGTTAAAGTACGGTTGTTGTCGTTTGAGAGCAACCCACCTCGAAGCCTTTGAGAGAGAATTCCTTGCGAGGATAAATTCCTAACCACCCAGAGCCAAAGAGTGTTAGGCATCACTTAAGTCTTCTTGTCTGTGTGATCTGAAGACTTATTACACTTGAGGACTGTGAATCCTCCAGCCGGTTAGGCGTCGTGTTTTGAGCATCCAAGAGTCATTGTGGATCGCCGGTGAACGAAGTCTGTGAAGGTTTGGAAGTCTACCTTGAAGACTTACCAGAGTGATTGGGCGAGGTCTGCGTGACCTTAGCTCAAGGGGAATACGGTGAGGACTAAGGGTTCTGAGCTGCGTGTTCAGGACTGGGTGTCCGGGACTGGGTGTCCTCAGGTTTAAATACCTAGCCGCCCTAACCAGACGTACAATTGTCACAGCAACTGGAACTGGTCCAACAAATCATTGTCTTCAATGAGTCACTGGTTTCATCCTTCCCTTCCCTTTACTTACTGTTGGTCCTTGTGAAGTCATTGCGTGATTGCATTATCTTTTGTCTTCACTGAGTGACTGCTTGTTCTGATTGGCTTCACAATATCTTCCTACCTGATCCCTACTGCCTAGCTGCTATTAGTCATCGTGCTTTCACTTCGTTGATTACCTAACTAAGGTTTGCCTAGTGTAGTCTACCTTCCGCTGTGTGGTAATAGGTTTACTTCTATCGTTTGTCTTCAAAACTTCCTTGTTTAGAAGACTTTCATAAAAATTGCCTATTCACCCCCCCTCTAGTCGATCACTAGGACTTTCAATTGGTATCAGAGCAAGGTACTTCCTTGTTCTGTGTGATTCGGTTTAACCACCTG
Organism: Triticum urartu; assembly: GCF_003073215.2. Classification (NCBI taxonomy): domain Eukaryota; kingdom Viridiplantae; phylum Streptophyta; class Magnoliopsida; order Poales; family Poaceae; genus Triticum; species Triticum urartu. Next base: position 595,351,005 of record NC_053023.1, on the reverse strand, counting down.
GAGTTTTAGCTATGTCGACTGCAGGGATAATTAAAGTCTCCGCTGCGTGCCCCGTCTTCGATGGAACTGAATATCCCTACTGGAAGAATAAGATGTGCATGCATCTTGAAGCCATTGATGTCGACCTATGATATGTCGTCAAGAACGGCGTTCCCAAGGCTGGAGAAGGTGTCACTGCTGCTGATGTCAAGAAGTTCGTTCAACTGGACTCTACTGCCAAGAATATCATCTGTGGTCATCTGACCAAAGGACAGTATGGCCGTGTGAATTTGTTGGAGACTTCCAAGCTAGTCTTGTACTGGCTCTCCAAGGTCAACGAAGGCGTCTCCACCCAGAGAGATCAGAGAATCAGTGTCCTTCGCAACCTCTTCAACCGCTTCAAGAGAAATGACAATGAGAATGTCCAGCTCACGTTTGATCGACTCACTGACATCACAAATGAGCTTCAAGCCCTCGGCGCCACTGAGATCACCAAGCATGAAGTCGTCAAGACACTCCTGAGATCACTTGACGGTTTGTTTGACACCCTAGCCCTAATGATTCAAGAACGCCCCGATTTCAAGACACTCGATCTGTCTGACATACTTGAGAGGCTCAACACACACGAGTTTCAGCTTTCTGAGAAAAGAGACATCTACGGTCCCAGCTATGGGCGAACTCGTGCCTTGAAGGCAAAAGTTGTCTCCTCATCCGAAGAAGAATCTGAAAGCAGTTCTGATGATCCTGAAGACATTGGAAAGGAGCTTGCTATGCTTGTGAAGAAGTTCCAAAAATTCACCAAGAAGAAAGGGTTCAGAAAGTCTTCACGATCAAGCTCAAGGAATGATGAAGCTTCTGCTCATGACTACAAGAAGAGAACATGTCACAAGTGCAAGAAGCCTGGCCACTACATCTCTGAGTGTCCACAGTGGGACAATGAGAACAACAAGAAGAAGAAGAGCAAGGAGTATGACTCTGACGACAAGAAGAAGAAGAAATACTCAAAGTCTTCATCACACAAGAAGAGCTCATCTGGCAAGGCACGTGCGTTTGTTGGCAAGGAAATGGATTCTGAGGAGGAGTCTGCTTCTGAGGAGGCGGAGGTGGAGTCTGAGGAGGAGTCCGATTCTGGCATTGCGAGTCTGGCTACAGCATACGTTGCCAAGTCCATCTTCAACACTGAAGACAATGACTTCATCACCGACACCGATGCAAATGACAAGGACTACTCCGCTCCTTCCTACTGCTTCATGGCACGTGGTGCCAAGGTAAACACACGCACTACTCACTATCAAACATCCAGTGCCGATGAATCTGATTGTGATTCCAAACCTAGCTACAAAACACTTGCTAAAATTGCAACTGAACAACAGAAAGCTATGGAACACATTCAAAAACTGTTAGACAAAAGCGATGATCTGTTAGACGCTGAAATGACTCGATCTCAGTCCTGAATTGAAGACATAAAAAATCTTCACGTTAAGTATGAGGAACTTAAAAGTCGTCATGAAACGCTCTCAACAACTCATGAAAGGCTGTCCTACGATTATCTTCAAAGGAAGCAAGACCTTGAGAAATTGAGAGCGGCTCATGAAGATCTTCAAAAGGAAAATGAGTCACTTCACGCCAAACAGATCAGTTCAGCTCAGGAAGGATTTGAACCACCATGTCTTAAATGCATTGAGCGTGATAATGATACTTCTGTTGCTGAATTTTCTACTGCTGCTACTGTTGCAATATCTTCACCTGTTGATGTGGTAACTAACCCCTCTGCTGAGGATACCACTACCATTGCTGATGAGAATGCTAGGTTGAAGACACTGCTTGAAACAGGGATGTACAAAAGTCTCAACGGGCATCAGACACTATGTGATGTCATCAAAAGGCAGATCCTGAACCGAAACCCTAGGAAAGAGGGTGTTGGGTTCGAAAGGAAAATGAATGCCGATGGCTCTTACTGGAAACCTGAGCAGTACCCCAAAACCACATGGGTTGCTGCAAAGGAACCTTCAGTGGATGCATCCACCCTATCTGGCTTCACTTGTGCTAATCCCATTGTTATTGATGAATCCTTTGATGGAAACTACAAACTGTTTAAGAATCAGAATGGTGAAGTGTTTGCCAGGTATATTGGTACTAACTGTAGGAATGGACCGCCTATGAAGAAGATCTGGGTGCCGAAAAGGTGTTTGGAGAATCTTCCTGTGAATGTCATCATGACACCACAAGTGAAGAAGACAAACCCCAGACCACAGGCTTCATATGGTCCAAAGGCTTCATACAGACAGAGGACTCACCGGAGCCGCACTAACGCAAATGTTTTGCAGGGAAGCCATACTTAGGCCTATGAATATGAGCGCGGTTCATCAAACCGCCATGTTCATAAGACCAAGAACTATTCTACTTATTCTTATGAGTACTATTGTCCACCTGCAAGACTTTTTACTAGGGCTCCAAAGCCAAAATTCTCAGATGCTGCACTTAGACTCATTGCTTCAAAGCCACCCTTGAAGGTGTGGGTGGCTAAGAAAGCTTAACTCTCTTTTGCAGGGAAAGGTCTCCAGCAGAAAACCAAAATCGTCTGACGCTATTGCTGGGGACCTTAAACATCTTGTAGGGTGCAAGATCAAATGCCCAAATGGTCTTATTATGTACTTTGTTCCTGAATCGCTTGCTACTCGCCCTATCAGTCCAAATCTCGATCTAAGCTTTCATAACCCACTGGTTCATCAAATGTTTTTGCTTCACAATTCTCTTCGTGAAGCCTATCCCCCTAACTGCACTGTAGGGTACGACACCAGCAGCTTCAGAATGGATTATTGATAGTGGGTGTACCAATCACATGACTGGCAAGAGAAGCCTTCTTATGGACTCAACCTTACGTCCATCCGATAAAAGTCACATCACATTTGCTGACACTGGTAAAAGTAAGGTATTGGGTCTAGGTAGAGTTGCAATCTCAAAGGATCAACACATGGATAAAGTCATGCTTGTTGAATCCCTTGGCTTCAACTTAATGTCTGTCTCAATGCTTTGCGATTTAAACATGATTGTGATGTTTGGAAAATATCGTTGCCTTGTTCTAATGGAATCTGACAAGTCTCTAGTGTTTGAAGGGTATCGGAAAGATGATTTGTACGTGGTAGATTTCTCAGTAGGACCACAACTTGCCGTATGCCTTCTAGCAAAAGCTTCAGAATGCTGGCTCTGGCATCGGAGGCTAGGGCATGCTGGCATGAGGAACCTGCACACCCTTGCAAAGAAGAAGCATGTCATAGGCATCGAGGGCGTCAAGTTCAAGAAAGATCACTTATGCGGTGCCTGTGAAGCGGGAAAGATGACGAGGGCCAAGCATCCCTCGAAGACAATCATGACAACGACTCGACCCTTCGAACTGCTCCACATGGATCTTTTCGGTCCCACTCATTACTCAACTCTTACTACTACTGCTTGTCTCTGTGGCTTTGTCATTGTTGATGATTATTCTAGATATACTTGGGTGCATATAATCCTCTACAAGACTAAAGTGCAGGATGTCTTCAGACGCTTCGCCAATCGAGCAATGAACAACTATGGCGCCAAGATAAAGCACATCAGAAGTGACAATGGCACTGAATTCAAGAACACTGGCCTTGATACATATCTTGATACTTTGGGCATCACACATGAATTCTCAACTCCGTACACGCCACAGTAGAATGGCATCGTCGAACGCAAGAACAGAACACTTATTGAGATGGCCCGAACGATGCTTGATGAATACAAGACTCCAAGAAAATTCTGGCCTGAAGCCATTGATATTGCATGCCATACAATCAACCGTGTTTATCTTCACAAGCTTCTGAACAAGACATCTTATGAGCTCCTTACTAGCAAGAAGCCAAATGTCAGTTACTTCAGAGTATTTGGCGCCAGGTGCTGGATCAAGGATCCACATCACACTTCAAAATTTGCACCAAAAGCACATGAGGGTTTTATGCTTGGATATGGAAAGGACTCGCACTCCTATAGAGTCTTCAATCTCTTTCATTATAAAGTGCTTGAAACAGTGGATGTGCGGTTCGATGAGACTAACGGCTCACAAAGAGAGCACCTGCCAAATGTGCTAGATGAAGTTCCATCCAGTGAATCAATCAAACTTATGGGAACTGGAGAAATCATACCTTCTGAAGCTCAACCTGAAGAGGAACTTATCATCTCCGCACCTGATCAACCTGAAGACAATGCTCAGCCTGAAGACAATCCCTCTAACAATGACAATGATCAGCAAGAGCAAAATCTTCGCCCTGTACATCCTCGTGTTGCCAATGAAGTGCAGATTGAGAGAATAATTGATAGCATCAATGCACCCGGTCCACTCACTCGTTCAAGGGTAACACAGCTAGCAAATTTCTGTGGGCACTTCGCATTCGTCTCAATAACAAAACCCAAGAAAGTTGAAGAAGCCTTCATGGAACCTGAATGGATTCAAGCTATGCAAGAAGAGCTTCAACAGTTTGAGCTGAATAATGTATGGGAACTGGTTAAGCGTCCTGATCCTCGGAAGCACAATATAATAGGCACCAAATGGATATATCGCAACAAGCAAGATGAGCATGGTCAAGTTGTCAGAAACAAAGCTCGTCTTGTTGCTCAAGGATATACTCAAGTTGAAGGGATTGACTTCGATGAAACATTTGCTCCTATGGCTCGACTTGAAGCCATACGCATACTATTGGCCTATGCAAATCATCATAACATACTTCTATATCAAATGGATGTGAAGAGCACTTTTCTCAATGGCAAGATTGAAGAAGAAGTGTATGTTGCACAACCGCCTGGCTTTGAAGATCCAAAACATCCTGAAATGGTATGCAAGCTCAACAAGGCACTGTATGGCCTCAAACAAGCCCCTCGGGCTTGGTATGACACACTCAAATACTTCCTGAAGAGCAAAGGCTTCACACCTGGTTCCCTCGACCCCACTCTCTTCACGAAGACATATGATGGTGAACTGTTTGTGTGCCAAATATATGTGGATGACATTATCTTCGGCTGCACCAATCAGAAATACAGTGAAGAGTTTGGATATATGATGCAAGAGCAATATCAGATGTCCATGATGGGAGAGCTGAAGTTCTTCCTTGGTCTTCAAATACGACAGCAACGCAATGGCATCTTTATATCTCAAGAGAAGTATCTCAAAGATTGCCTGAAGAAGTTCGATATGCAAGACTGCAAAGGCTTCACGACGCCAATGCCAGCCAAACATTATCTGGGTCCCGACGACAATGGTAAAGAGTTTGATCAAAAGGTATACTGCTCCATGATTGGTTCTTTACTTTATCTATGTGCATCTAGGCCAGATATTTGGCTTACACCCCAACTCTAGGATTATGGTATCCAAAGGGCTCAGAGTTTGATCTGGTTGGATTCTCGGATGCTGATTATGCTGGTGACAAGGTGGATCGCAAGTCTACATCAGGCACATGTCAGTTTCTGGGACGATCACTTGTATGTTGGTCTTCAAAGAAGCAGAACTGTGTATCTCTCTCCACTGCTGAATCTGAATACATTGCTGCTGGATCTTGCTGCGCTCAGCTTCCGTGGATGAACCAAACACTCAAAGACTATGGCATTCATCTAAAGCAAGTACCACTCTACTGCGACAACGAAAGCACCATCAAGATTGCCAACAACCCAGTTCAGCACTCGAAGACAAAGCACATTGAGATCCGTCATCACTTTCTCAGAGATCATGTTGTGAAGGAAGATATTGATATCATACACGTCAACACTAAAGAGCAATTGGCAGATATCTTCACGAAGCCCTTGGATGATAAGAGATTTTGCAAGTTACGGTGTGAGCTAAATATCTTGGAATCCTCAAATGTCCTGTGATTAGGCACACATCCTAACACTTATGCGTATTGATGACTTAGATGTGCAACACACGAAGTAAAGTATATCTTCAATCAATGAAGACATACATTCTAAGTGTGAATACATTAATGAGGAATTTGACTTCGGAGCGCCACGATAATTATGCGTCGTGTCCGGGTCTAATACTTCCTATACGGTGGGTAACGCCACCACCAAATGTTCTGTTTGAAGTATTTCACTCATGGCGTTACATTTGCTATGTCTTCACATTTGGTTTGACTTCAATCTCAACATGTCTTCATGATTATCTTCAGTATGTTGATCATATATATATATACTAGTGTTCTGTCCTCTACAGCATTCACTTATAGCTATGTCTTCTTGTTGAATCTTTTGAACTAAGTGAATGTGATCGGACCCTAACCTCTCTATGCTTTCTATCTCAAACTCTATCTCTCCAAATCATATGCATTCTATAGAAACTGTCGAATGTCTTCTCTGCATCCTTGTCAGCGGAAGATACAGAGACAAACATTAAGTCTGTTTTCAATGCTAATTCCTTCACCTGAAACCCGGAGAAGTGGGAACGACCACCTGACAATCCAGGCATGCGTGGGAATGTGGAACAACCTCTGATATGCTGCATGATGGCCACGTGTTCCTCAGATGTGAATCGCCAGGGGCACCTGTGTAATAACACTGAGCCATCCCTGTCCCTATAAATACACGCCTCACCTCAGTCATTATCCTTTCTTCCACTCTCGCACGAACCCTAGCGCCACCGCTAGCCCTCGACGACGCCGGCGACGAAGCGCTTAGCTGCTGCAACCTCTCCGATGCTGTCTTCACGCCGACCGCGGACATCGTCTTCTCCGTCGTCGCCGTAGGTGTCCTCCGTCGCCAAGTTAGGGCACGGACGATCGAACTTCTCGGCCTCCTCTTCCACTCCGTCCAGCAGTTTCTTGTGTGGTAAATAAAACTCCCTTTTTACGGCCTCTTTGATCCTATTGATTCGTCACTTTCTAGCACAAGCAGTTTCTGTTCACACAAGTTGGATCCACTTCATACTGCATCTCATATTATGCCTAGTATGTTCACTTATGCTTCACAAAATAGTTAGATTCCTCACTTGTACTGATCTGTGGATTCGTGGATTCGTACAAATCTGGAACCAACTCCTTATCTATGAGTGAATGTCTTCGCACGATGAGGTCAATGTCTTCTAAACTAATTTATCTTCAAAATCTTCTGAGAATGCATATGACCTTTTCCCCTTCCCTCGCACCTTAATGTTGTCACAGGTACATGTCCGTGGGAGAATCCCTTGGTTCTCATAGTCTGCATTCGTTTGCAGAATTCTTACAGCATCACATAAATTCTCCCGAAGCCAGTTCCTGTTTGTCCAGCAAGAGAAAGCCCTTGAAGCCTTTGAACATATTGAAGCCATTCAGTTTAAAGTTCATGGCTGCAGAGAAATCAGCAAGGAAGGGTGGCAGAAAGCGTCGAGGTGAGACATCAAGAGATCTGCCCGATGACCTCTCAGAACTGTACAAGACAGATCCAGAAGAGGATTACAATCAGCGCAAGACACGAATCCAATGGATTCGACGATATTGGGCAGAACAGTGGTTCAAGTACAGATTTGTGACAAAGGAATATGCTGAAAAGAATGCCATCAAGCGACCATGGGGAGACATCCTATACAAAAATCTTCAACCCAGGTCTAGAGATGAAGCCATTGAACAAGGCTTCTATCCCTGCATGGTCCGTGGACCACAGCCTGCGGATGCTGACCCATCGTCACTGCTATGGTGTCGTGACGACAATCTGTTCAAGCGCAACTTCCAGTTTGCCCATAATTCGGCGAAGCAGAACAAGAAGTCTTTGGGATTAGACTTCAACCCTGGTCCCTCTGCTCCCCGTGTCGATGGGACCCGCGAAGCTGAACCCAATCTTGTTGGGCCCTTCTACAACCTGGAAGGTCTCATCACTCATATCGTGGTTCAAGGGACAGCCGTGGATGAGCCTGCAGATGACGCTGAATCAGATGAAGCGCCTGCAGCACCGAAGCCAAAGAAACTGAAGCAGCCTAAAGCTTCAAAGCCTGCCTCAGCACCAAAAATCTCACGGGCGAAGCCACTGGCTACTGCACCTCCTGAAGACAGTGTGTAGTCTGAAGATCTATCACGCATCTCCAAGCCCCAGAAAGTCAAGATGCCTCTACCACACACTAGCCAAGAACTGACTGCTGCTACTATTCTGCGCAACGATGCCATTGATCTGTCCAGTGATGAAGATCTTGCAGATGACGCTCTTGAGCAACTGATCAAGAGCAAAGAAGAAGCAGAAATCTTCAACAATTTGCCTCTCTTTGACGTGGCAATCATCCACGACTTCATCGATGAGTGGTTTGACACGCCCAACCTCAGCTTTGAAGATCTGCAACTTCCCATTGGCCTCAGTGTTGCCTTCCATGGCGCCATTGCTTCAGAGTTAGCTATAGCCCAGCGCATCGTTGAACTGAAGCAGAAGATTGACTTTAAGAAAGCTCAGTTCAAGAAGCATATGGCCAAGCTCAGCGTGCAAGAGGTCAAGAACTTAAAGATCATGCTGCACGAGCTCAAAGAAGCCTTTCTCAAGAAGTGTGAAGAAGCTCAAGATTCTCGTGAGCGCATGAAGAGCCTGGCTGACAAGTGTGTGCAAGCCTACAATGAGGCTGAGAAGCGCAAGGCCCTTGGGCGTCCTGGCATCGACCCAGGATGGCTGCAAAGCAGAAGAAGAAGAAGCCCGCTATGGTCGAACCCGACGCACCAAGGCAGGAAGCACATCCCATTGTCTTCCCAACCAGCATGACTGGCTCGAAGCCAAAATCCAGGTCTACCGCTTCAGAACTGAAGAAGACGAGGACTGCTGAGGCTGAAGCCAGAAAGAGGAAACATCCTGAAGCCTCTGCTGCTGCTCCCTCCAAGAAGAAGCAGAAGACCAAGAAGGAACGGGCTGCTCCCACAGAGCCCTTAATTGTTGAACCTATCTCCATGGTTCGCCCTGCCGCTGAACATCAAGAGCGCCAACTGACTGTCCATGAGCCTGCTTTCACAGAGGCTCATGAAGCTGAAGACATTCCAGCAGCTGATCCCACCGTGCTGAAGACATTGGTCACCATGACCATGTTGAAGATGATGCAGTTCTTCCTCAGATCGAGCACCAACAGGTATCATCGCCTGTGCTTACGCACAGCGAACTCATCAGCATTGGTCGTCCTCTGACGCCAATTGCTCAGGATGCATCATGGGCTGATCACCCACAACAACAAGTCACACCACCCCGGCAAGAAGAAGAAGATGACTTTGAGGCCCAGCCAACTCCATCTCCAAAGGCGTCGCCAGTGTTACGCAGGCTTCGCAAAGGACCAAGGCCTCCAGTCTCCGCATCTGAAGCTAAAGCTACTGAAGACATTCCGGCTGCATCAGCCGATGACACCCAAGAAGAAGAACGTGTCCCCACTCTCCCAACTACTGACGAAGCTGTTCTCGAGGAGAACGTGTCTGTGCCCGACCCTCCAGCTCATCAAGTGGAGGTAGAAAATCTTGAGGCTGCCACCACCAACACTGGTGAAGCCACTGACGCTGTCATGGCTGAAGCAAATGTGGAGCCTACACCAACCCAAGAACCAGAAGTCAGCGAAGCCAATGATGCTACTGCTTCTGTTCCTGCGCCTACTGCTGGTCCTCAGTTTGACTATCACATTGAGCATAGGCCTCAGGTACAGAAGCCAATGCCAAGGTTGCCCGGGTTTCCAGGTCCTGCATCAGCACCTGGATCCTTCAATGTCAACAGCTTCAAAGGAGGCAACACCTTCTTTAATAGCTCCAAGAACCCCTACTCAAGGGAACGAATATCTTCTGATCGGTTCTGGAGCTATACGCAGCGAAGCTATTACTCCTGCATTCTGTACAATCAAGGTCATATCTTCCCACATATGCGTCTTGACACCGAAGCAATAGCTGGTCTGCCCTGCTTGGAAGAAGCTCTGGACTGCTTCAAAGAGGTTGGATTGTTGCCTTTCGTCACCAACCAAGAGCACTGGAACGAAGAGGAGCTGCTCTAATTTTATGCGACACTTCACATACGTGGTTACAACAGAGATCCGAAGACTTGGGTCCTTGAGTGGATGACAGGAAATGTTCATCATGAAGCCAAAGCCTTTGATATCATTGAGCTCACTGGTCTGCCCACTCTTGGAGATCTCTATGAACCTGGATGTCAACTTCACAGTGAAGCTATGGAGAGCATCTTTCAGAAGCCTGAACCAAACATGAGTCAGATGCTCAGTATGATGAAGCCTTTGCCACAAGACGCTGCATATCCTAAGGAGTTCCTTGTTGAAGACCTAGAGTATCTGCCAAGGACCATCTATCACATTTTAAGGCGAACTCTCTCGCCCATCAAAGGACATTCCCCATATGCAAAGCTATAAGGTGCAATGAAGACTTTGGTCTTCTATATTCTTCACGGCAAATGCTTCAATGCACAAGACTTCTTCATCCGCCAACTTGCTGCTTCAGGATCTGATCTCTTTGGCTTGAAGTTCTACGCTCCATGGATAATGAGGCTGATCAAACTCCACTCAGCTATCTCATATCAGCCCTCTGCTCGCAATCATCGGATCTTTATGCCTGACGTGGATATGTCCGTTGAAGCCCTCTATCCAGAGCCTGCCAAGGAGCCTCTTAGTCTTTAGAATGCGGAGCATCAAAGTTTCTCTCGGAACATTGAAGGAGTTGAAGCAGTCACTCGTGTTTATCCTCTGGCTGGCACTACACGCGCACCTCATCGTGCCCTCACTGAAGCCACTGAAAGCACTATTGCCCAACGGCCCAAGAAGCGATCTCGTGTTCTCAATGACCGAGAGCTTCTGGTTGCTCTTCATCAGAAACAGGATAGGCATCATGACTGGCTGAAGCGCCAAATGCACAGCCTCTTGGTGGATGTCAACCGCATTCGCAACCTTGCCACCAAGAATGCCTTTGTTGCCCATGAAACTTGTCGGCGTACATGGAAAGGGCTGACGCTTATCTGCTCTGAGGATGATCTTCAAGAGGATGGCTTCTATGAACATTTCAAGTTTGACTCCACACCTCCCCGAAGGGCTGTGCTGCGACGAACTCCCTCACTTGAAGACTTTGAGTTCTCTTCCTCTGCGGCAACTGTGAATGCCAGAGTGATCGAGGACGAAGACGATGCTACTTCACCACCCCCTCCTTCAGCATGCGTCGACACTGCCCCGAGCTCGTCTGCACCGCCTAACAACACCGACGACCTTGCTACTTCACCTACTCCTCATGGGAACGAGTAGATGCTCTATGTCTTCAAACCTTTTTGGTCCTTACTGACAAAAGGGGGAGAAGCATATGAGTGTGATAGTCTTCAAGCGGGTCCATATGGGCGGTTACTTTATGTTTTGCCTAGTGTTTACAACTCTCGTTTTGATACATTTGGTTCTTTGAGTTGTAACACTTAAACTTGATGGTCGTCTGCTACTCATTTGCTACTTTGTGATGCGATGATAAATTCCGCATGTGCGACGATAAATTCCACACTTAGATCATTTTGCAGACGTCCATTTTCCATTATGCATGTCATTATCTTCACATACTTTTCATGCATGATGAATTGTCATCATAAGTTGAAGAGGATCTCCACAAGTACAACCTGCCATGTGCATTTGCATTCCAAAAGCAAATTACTTATATGCACATCTTCAGGGGGAGCCCTTACAACTTATGAAGACAATTCCTTATCCTTTACAATTTCACATATTATATTCCCTGTTGAAAACTTCAACCAGTTTGTCATCAATCACCAAAAAGGGGGAGATTGTAAGTGCATCTAGTGCCACCCCTGGTTGGTTTTGGAGTATTGACGACAAACCTAGTTGAGGGACTAATGAGTTTGTGAGAATTGCAGGATAACACAGGTAGAAGTCCCTCATTGATTCGGTTTTCCTACCAGAGATGACCCCTAAAAATGTATGAAGACATTGAAGTCAAAGGTGGTATGTGAATATATTCACATTGAAGACGATGACAAGAGAAGACATCGCATGAAGACTATGGAGCTCGAAGACTTAGATCTTTCGTAGTTCTTTTTCTTCTTTGTTGAGTCATAGGAACCACCGTACTGTTAAGTGGGGTCCAAGAGAACCAGTCAGAATGACTGAAGTGATGCTTAACCAAAATCCTATGTCTTCGAGTGAAGACTATGAGAGTGAATCTTGTCCAGAGTTGGACAAGTCAGCTTTGCTTGTAGCCCAAGTAAAGTTGCCGTGTGTGTTTGAAATCTGACCGTTGGAACACGTGTCAGTTCCTTAGTGACCCAGGGTCATTTCGGACAAATCAGGTCGGGTTGCCTAGTGGCTATAAATAGCCCACCCCCTACAACCATAAACGGTTGGCTGCTCAGAGTTAAAGTACGGCTGTTGTCGTTTGAGAGCAACCCACCTCGAAGCCTTTGAGAGAGAATTCCTTGCGAGGATAAAGTCCTAACCACCCAGAGCCAAAGAGTGTTAGGCATCACTTAAGTCTTCTTGTCTGTGTGGTCTGAAGACTTATTACACTTGAGGACTGTGAATCCTCCAGCCGGTTAGGCGTCGCGTTCTGAGCATCCAAGAGTCATTGTGGATCGCCGGTGAACGAAGTCTGTGAAGGTTTGGGAGTCTACCTTGAAGACTTACCAGAGTGATTGGGCGAGGTCTGCGTGACCTTAGCTCAAGGGGAATACGGTGAGGACTAAGGGTTCTGAGCTGCGTGTCCGGGACTGTGTGTCCTCAGGTTTAAATACCTAGCCGCCCTAACCAGACATACAGTTGTCACAGCAACTGGAACTGGTCCAACAAATCATTATCTTCAACGAGTCACTGGTTTCATCCTTCCCTTCCCTTTACTTATTGTTGGTCCTTGTGAAGTCATTGCGTGATTGCATTATCTTTTGTCTTCACTGAGTGACTGCTTGTTCTGATTGGCTTCACAATATCTTCCTACCTGATCCCTACTGCCTAGCTGCTATTAGTCATCGTGCTTTCACTTCGTTGATTACCTGACTAAGGTTTGCCTAGTGTAGTCTACCTTCCGCTGCGTGGTAATAGGTTTACTTCTATCGTTTGTCTTCAAAACTTCCCTGTTTAGAAGACTTTCATAAAAATCGCCTATTCACCCCCCCCTCTAGTCGATCACTAGCACTTTCAGAGTCCTACTCCCGGTAGGAGTAGGACTCCTCCTGCGTGCCTCCTCCTAGGGCCGGCCGCACCCCCCTTGGCTCCTTTATATACGGGGGCAGGGGGCACCCCTAGACACACAAGTTGATCTCTAAGATCATTCTCTTAACCATGTGCGGTGCCCCCTTCCACCATAGTCCTCGATAATATTGTATTGGTGCTTAGGCGAAGCCCTACGACAGTTGAACATCAAGATCGTCACCACGCCGTCGTGCTGACGGAACTCTTCCCCAACACTTTGCTGGATCGGAGTCCGGGGATCGTCATCGAGATGAATGTGTGCTAGAACTCGGAGGTGCCATAGTTTCGGTGCTTGATCGGTCGGGCCGTGAAGACGTACGACTACATCAACCGCGTTGTCATAACGCTTCCGCAGTCGGTCTATGAGGGTACGTAGATTACACTCTCCCCTCTCGTTGCTATGCATCACCATGATCTTGCGTGTGCGTAGGAAAATTTTGAAATTACTACGTTCCCCAACAGTGGCATCCGAGCCTAGGTTTTATGCGTTGATGTTATATGCACGAGTAGAACACAAGTGAGTTGTGGGCGATATAAGTCATACTGCTTACCAGCATGTCATACTTTGGTTCGGCGGTATTGTTGGACGAAGCGGCCCGGACCGACATTACGCGTACGCTTACGCGAGACCGGTTCTCCCAACGTGCTTTGCACAAAGGTGGCTAGCGGGTGTCAGTTTCTCCAACTTTAGTTGAACCAAGTGTGGCTACGCCCGGTCCTTGCGAAGGTTAAAATAGCACCAACTTGACAAACTATCGTTGTGGTTTTGATGCGTAGGTAAGAACGGTTCTTGCTAAGCCCGTAGCAGCCACGTAAAACTTGCAACAAAAAAGTAGAGGACGTCTAACTTGTTTTTGTAGGGCATGTTGTGATGTGATATGGTCAAGACATGATGCTAAATTTTATTGTATGAGATGATCATGTTTTGTAACTAAGTTGTCGGCAACTGGGAGGAGCCATATGGTTGTCGCTTTATTGTATGCAATGCAATTGTGCTGTAATGCTTTACTTTATCACTAAGCGGTAGCGATAGTCGTGGAAGCATAAGATTGGCGAGACGACAACGATGCTACGATGATTATCAAGGTGTCGCGCCGGTGATGATGGTGATCATGACGGTGCTTCGAAGATGGAGATCACAAGCACAAGATGATGATGGCCATATCATATCACTTATATTGATTGCATGTGATGTTTATCTTTTATACATCTTATCTTGCTTTGGTTGACGGTAGCATTTTAAGATGATCTCTCACTAATTATCAAGAAGTGTTCTCCCTGAGTATGCACCGTTGCGAAAGTTCTTCCTGCTGAGACACCACGTGATGATCGGGTGTGATAGGCTCTACGGTCAAATACAACGGGTGCAAAACAGTTGCACACGCGGAATACTCAAGTTATACTTGACGAGCCAAGCATATGCAGATATGGCCTCGGAACACGGAGACCGAAAGGTCGAGCGTGAATCATATAGTAGATATGATCAACATAGTGATGTTCACCAATGAAACTACTCCATCTCACGCGATGATCGGACATGGTTTAGTTGATTTGGATCACGTGATCACTTAGAGGATTAGAGGGATGTCTATCTAAGTGGGAGTTCTTTAGTAATATGATTAATTGAACTTAAATTTATCATGAACTTAGTACCTGATAGTATCTTGCTTGTTTATGTTTGATTGTAGATAGATGGCCCGTGCTATTGTTCCGTTGAATTTTAATGCGTTCCTTGAGAAAGCAAAGTTGAAAGATGATGGTAGCAATTACATGGACTGGGTCCGTAACTTGAGGATTATCCTCATTGCTGCATAGAAGAATTACGTCCTGGAAGCACCGCTGGGTGCCAGGCCTGCTGCTGGAGCAACACCAGATGTTATGAACGTCTGGCAGAGCAAAGCTGATGACTACTCGATAGTTCAGTGTGCCATGCTTTACGGCTTAGAATCGGGACTTCAACGACGTTTTGAATGTCATGGAGCATATGAGATGTTCCAGGAGTTGAAGTTAATATTTCAAGCAAATGCCCGGATTGAGAGATATGAAGTCTCCAATAAATTCTATAGCTGCAAAATGAAGGAGAACAGTTCTGTCAGTGAGCATATACTCAAAATGTCTGGGTATAATAATCACTTGATTCAATTGGGAGTTAATCTTCCAGATGATTGCGTCATTGACAGAATTCTCCAATCACAGCCTCCTAGCTACAAGAGCTTCGTGATGAACTATAATATGCAAGGGATGAATAAGACTATTCCCGAGCTCTTCGCAATGCTGAAAGCTGCGGAGGTAGAAATCAAGAAGGAGCATCAAGTGTTGATGGTCAACAAGACCACTAGTTTCAAGAAAAAGGGCAAAGGGAAGAAGAAGGGGAACTTCAAAAAGAACAGTAAGCAAGTTGCTGCTCAAGATAAGAAACCCAAATCTGGACCTAAGCCTGAAACTGAGTGCTTCTACTGCAAGCAGACTGGTCACTGGAAGCGAAACTGCCCCAAGTATTTGGCAGATAAGAAGGATGGCAAGGTGAACAAAGGTATATACGATATACATGTTATTGATGTGTACCTTATTAATGCTCGCAGTAGCACCTGGGTATTTGATACTGGTTCTGTTGCTAACATTTGCAACTCAAAACATGGACTACGAATTAAGCGAAGATTGGCTAAGGACGAGGTGACAATGCGCGTGGGAAATGGTTCCAAAGTCGATGTGACCGCGGTCGGCATGCTACCTCTACATCTACCTTCGGGATTAGTATTAGACCTAAATAATTATTATTTGGTGCCAGCGTTGAGCATGAACATTATATCTGGATCATGTTTGATGCGAGACGGTTATTCATTTAAATCAGAGAATAATGGTTGTTCTATTTATATGAGTAAAATCTTTTATGGTCATGCACCCATGAAGAATGGTCTATTCTTATTAAATCTCGATAGTAGTGACACACATATTCATAATGTTGAAGCCAAAAGATGCAGAGTTGATAATGATAGTGCAACTTATTTGTGGCACTGCCGTTTAGGTCATATCGGTATAAAGCGCATGAAGAAACTCCATACTGATGGACTTTTGGAACCACTTGATTATGAATCACTTGGTACTTGCGAACCGTGCCTTATGGGTAAGATGACAAAAACACCGTTCTCCGGTACTATGGAGAGAGCAACAGATTTATTGGAAATCATACATACAGATGTATGTGGTCCGATGAATGTTGAGGCTCGTGGCGGATATCGTTATTTTCTCACCTTCACAGATGATTTAAGCAGATATGGGTATATCTACTTAATGAAACATAAGTCTGAAACATTTGAAAAGTTCAAAGAATTTTAGAGTGAAGTTGAAAATCATCGTAACAAGAAAATAAAATTCCTACGATCTGATCGTGGAGGAGAATATTTGAGTTACGAGTTTGGTGTACATTTGAAACATGCGGAATAGTTTCGCAACTCACGCCATCCGGAACACCACAGCGTAATGGTGTGTCCGAACGTCGTAATCGTACTTTACTAGATATGGTGCGATCTATGATGTCTCTTACTGATTTACCGCTATCGTTTTGGGGTTATGCTTTAGAGACGGCCGCATTCACGTTAAATAGGGCACCATCAAAATCCGTTGAGACGACACCTTATGAACTGTGGTTTGGCAAGAAACCAAAGTTGTCGTTTCTGAAAGTTTGGGGCTGCGATGCTTATGTGAAAAAGCTTCAACCTGATAAGCTCGAACCCAAATCGGAGAAATGTGTCTTCATAGGATATCCAAAGGAAACTATTGGATACACCTTCTATCATAGATCCGAAGGCAAGACTTTTGTTGCTAAATTCGGAAACTTTCTAGAGAAGGAGTTTCTCTCGAAAGAAATGAGTGGGATGAAAGTAGAACTTGATGAGGTAACTGTACCTGCTCCCTTATTGGAAAGTAGTACATCACAAAAACCAGTTTCTGTGACACCTACACCAATTGGTGAGGAAGCTAATGATGATGATCATGAAACTTCAGAACAAGATACTACTGAACCTCGTAGATCAAACAGAGTAAGATCCGCACCAGAGTGGTACGGTAATCCTGTTCTGGAAGTCATGCTACTAGATCATGATGAACCTACGAACTATGAAGAAGCGATGGTGAGCCCAAATTCCGCAAAATGGCTTGAAGCCATGAAATCTGAGATGGGATCCATGTATGAGAACAAAGTGTGGACTTTGGTTGTTGCCCAATGATTGGCAAGCAATAGAAAATAAATGGATCTTCAAGAAGAAGAAGACTGACGCTGACGGTAATGTTACTGTCTACAAAGCTTGACTTGTCGCAAAAGGTTTTCGACAAGTTCAAGGGATTGACTACGATGAGACCTTCTCACCCGTAGCGATGCTTAAGTCTGTCCGAATCATGTTAGCAATTGCCGCATTTTATAATTATGAAATTTGGCAGATGGATGTAAAAACTACATTCCTGAATGGATTTCTGGAAGAAGAGTTGTATATGATGCAGCCGGAAGGTTTTGTCGATCCAAAGGGAGCTAACAAAGTGTGCAAGCTCCAGCGATCCATTTATGGACTGGTGCAAGCCTCTCGGAGTTGGAATAAATGCTTTGATAGTGTGATCAAAGCATTTGGTTTTGTACAGACTTTTGGAGAAGCCTGTATTTACAAAAAGGTGAGTGGGAGCTTTGTAGCATTTCTGATATTATATGTAGATGGCATATTACTAATCGGATATGATATAGAATTTCTGGATAGCATAAAGGGATACTTGAATAAAAGTTTTTCAATGAAAGACCTCGGTGAAGCTGCTTACATATTGGGCATTAAGATCTATAGAGATAGATCAAGACTTAATTGGACTTTCACAAAGCACATACCTTGACAAAGTTTTGAAGAAGTTCAAAATGGATCAAGCAAAGAAAGGATTCTTGCCTATGTTACAAGGTGTGAAATTGAGTAAGACTCAATGCCCGACCACTGCAGAAGATAGAGAGAAAATGAAAGATGTTCCCTATGCTTCAGCCATAGGCTCTATCATGTATGCAATGCTGTGTACTAGACCTGATGTGTGTCTTTCTATAAGTCTAGCAGGGAGGTACCAAAGTAATCCAGGAGTGGATCACTGGACAGCGGTCAAGAACATCCTGAAATACCTGAAAAGGACTAAGGATATGTTTCTCATATATGGAGGTGACAAAAAGCTCATCGTAAATGGTTACGTTGATGCAAGATTTGACACTGATCCGGATGATTCTAAATCGCAAACTGGATACGTGTTTACATTAAACGGTGGAGCTGTCAGTTGGTGCAGTTCTAAACAAAGCGTTGTGGCGGGATCTACATGTGAAGCAGAGTACATAGCTGCTTCGGAAGCAGCAAACGAAGGAGTCTGGATGAAGGAGTTCATATCCGATCTAGGTGTCATACCTAGTGCATCGGGTCCAATGAAAATCTTTTGTGACAATACTGGTGCAATTGCCTTGGCAAAGGAATCCAGATTTCACAAGAGAACCAAGCACATCAAGAGACGCTTCAATTCCATCCGGGATCTAGTCCAGGTGGGAGACATAGAGATTTGCAAGATACATACGGATCTGAATGTTGCAGACCCATTGACTAAGCCTCTTCCACGAGCAAAACATGATCAACACCAAACCTCCATGGGTGTTAGAATCATTACAGCGTAATCTACATTATTGACTCTAGTGCAAGTGGGAGACTGAAGGAAATATGCCCTAGAGGCAATAATAATGTTATTATTTTATTTCCTTATATCATGATAAATGTTTATTATTCATGCTAGAATTGTATTATCCGGAAACATAATACTTGTGTGAATACATAGACAAACTAAACATCACTAGTATGCCTCTACTTGACTAGCTCGTTAATCAAAGATGGTTATGTTTCCTAACCATAGACATGTGTTGTCATTTGATTAACGGGATCACATTATTAGGAGAATGATGTGATTGACATGACCCATTCCATTAGCTTAGCACCCGATCGTTTAGTATGTTGCTATTGCTTTCTTCATGACTTATACATGTTCCTATGACTATGAGATTATGCAACTCCCGTTTGCCGGAGGAACACTTTGTGTGCTACCAAACGTCACAACGTAACTGGGTGATTATAAAGGAGCTCTACAGGTGTCTCCAAAGGTAAATGTTGGGTTGGCGTATTTCGAGATTAGGATTTGTCACTCCGATTGTCGGAGAGGTATCTCTAGGCCCTCTCGGTAATGCACATCACATAAGCCTTGCAAGCATTGCAACTAATGAGTTAGTTGTGAGATGATGTATTATGAAACGAGTAAAGAGACTTGCCGATAACGAGATTGAACTAGGTATTGAGATACCGACGATCGAATCTCGGGCAAGTAACATACCGATGACAAAGGGAACAACGTATGTTGTTATGCGGTCTGACCGATAAAGATCTTCGTAGAATATGTGGGAGCCAATATGAGCATCCAGGTTCCGCTATTGGTTATTGACCGGAGACGTGTCTCGGTCATGTCTACATTGTTCTTGAACCCGTAGGGTCCGCACGCTTAAGGTTTCGATGACAGTTATATTATGAGTTTATGAGTTTTGATGTACCGAAGTTAGTTCGGAGTCCCGGATGTGATCACGGACATGACGAGGAGTCTCAAAATGGTCGAGACATAAAGATTGATATATTGGAAGCCTATGTTTGGACATCGGAAGTGTTCCGGGTGAAATCGGCATTTTACCGGAGTACCGGGAGGTTACCGGAACCCCCCGGTAACCTAATGGGCCTTAATGGGCCTAGTGGAGGAAGAGGAGAGGAGGCCTAGGGGCTGCCGCGCGCCCCTCCCCCCCAAGTCCGAATTGGACAAGGAGGGGGGGCGCCCCCCCCCCCTTTCCTTTCTTCCCTCTCCTCCTTCCCCCCAAGTCCTAATCCAACTAGGGAAAGGGAGGGGAGTCCTACTCCCGGTAGGAGTAGGACTCCTCCTGCGCGCCTCCTCCTAGGGCCGACCGCACCCCCCCTTGGCTCCTTTATATACGGGGGCAGGGGGCACCCCTAGACACACAAGTTGATCTCTAAGATCGTTCTCTTAACCGTGTGCGGTGCCCCCTTCCACCATAGTCCTCGATAATATTGTATTGGTGCTTAGGCGAAGCCCTGCGACAGTTGAACATCAAGATCGTCACCACGCCGTCGTGCTGACGGAACTCTTCCCCAACACTTTGCTGGATCGGAGTCCGGGGATCGTCATCGAGCTGAACGTGTGCTAGAACTCGGAGGTGCCGTAGTTTCGGTGCTTGATCGGTCGGGCCGTGAAGACGTACAACTACATCAACCGCGTTGTCATAACGCTTCCGTTGTCGGTCTACAAGGGTACATAGATTACACTCTCCCCTCTCGTTGCTATGCATCACCATGATCTTGCGTGTGCGTAGGAAAATTTTGAAATTACTACGTTCCCCAACAGGAGCACCTCATGCGAGGGGTTTATAGGGTTGATGAATATGGCTACCGAGAGTCTAGTCTACGAGAGTAGATGAGAATGGCTACCCCTAGCCTCGCCTCATATAAATGACGAGGGCTAGGGTCTACATGGAGTCTATCCAATCTTATAGCGCTGCCATCTTGGCTTGCATGCCGAGATGGTCTTCTGGCCTCCAATTGGGCCTTGGGCCGCCTCTTGGTGTTGGACCTTCTTCAGGCCTCCTGGGCCCTGGCCGGACCTCTGCCAGACTTCTGAGTCAATGGTTCACCACTGTGGGCGCCACTATGACTGAAGAACAAGGGAGCACATGTGGGATCTACAACTACGCACGACGGAGCACGAGACCCACGTTTTCGATGGTAGGGCGGACTGCACGGATCTAGAAATGATCGAATACAAGCGACATCATGTGGTCATCGATGTCACACATGGCAAGAGAGCGCCGCTTGGGAAGGCATGGGAGAGGCCATGTCGGGTGGCCACAGGAGCGTCAAAGAGGTAACCGTTTATAGATCAACAATAGGAGGGAGGGAAGCGTTTGAAGGAGGCTCGGGGATAGGAGTGGCATCGCGAGACCGAACACAATTAAAACTAACCAGAAAGGGGCTCAATGGAGGTTGTGAGACTTTGGAATGGGGAGGCAATGACATGGCTTATAATTGGTCGCGTAAACAACAATAGTGTTAAATTTTAAAAGAATAAAACAAACATGTCAAGTTAAGCGGTCGGTTAGTGATGACAAGACACCGATTTTGGCCATAGGAAAACACGATCACTGACCGGTCATTTTTAAACCCGTCCGTGATATACATCCAGCCGAGTCCAAAATACCATATTCCCAACGCCTCGACTAGGCGGTCAGTGTCGTCTGGCCAGGCACTAGCTAGTGACGAGGGTTCATCTCTATTATGATCTATAGTAGTGATTCACACAAAGTCTTGATTGGAACAAAATTCTCAACCATTGAAAGGGCCTTACCAAATTCCCATGGTCCATTTTCAAGAGCTTTCCTCTTCCCTTTTGGATGGGGGAACATGAACATGAAAACATTTTCTCACATATCCTTACAATCCAGGCCCTTCAGTGGACACCAAACCCTGGCTAGGGCATTTCCCAGTGCCTCTACATGCGCCGACTTGTCCGAGATGAGTTTTGCTATGACTTGTGGCTCAGCACCCCTCCCCCCACCTTTCCTCCGCCTCTCGAGACGACCGCCCTCCCCTCCATCTAACAACTTCAACTCTTTGTCAATCCTTCCACCTGATCCATGATCCTCTCTGGCCTTTGTTAGCAAACAGACAACCGAAGCTAGGGTTGAAAGCAGTGGTGCACAATCATATGCCCTAGCACACACCAAATGTCTATCGTGAAAGCACGATATGGACGAGTGGAACTAGACTGTAGACTTGGCATGATTTGATCTCTCCGGCGAAGCAACACCAGAACCCTAGGGAGGACGACCCGCCACGAAATCGCCTACCTTAACAGAGAGAACCAACCGCCACACGGCCCACACGAGGGACCGACCTTGATACGATCGTATGAGTTGATTTTTTTTCAAGGCAAAGTTGAATAATTATATTGTTTGACACAATTTGCTCTAAAAGAAACCAGGCTTCTTTTTTGCTCTAAAAGACACCAGAATTTTTTTAGGGGTACCAGATTTTATTAGAAAACTGAAAAATGGCACAAAAGCTTTATTTATGATCACCGCAGCCCAGCCCGAGCAAGAAGAGTTGGGCTTTTGAGGGTCCAACCCAACAAGAAACGTGCAAGAGGATCCGGTCCGGAAAGGACACAGTGCTCTGTTCCTGCACGGGACAGCGCGGTCGCCGCCAGCGTCGCCTTCTCTTCTCTGCGGCACTGTCCGCCGCGGACCCTCGTCCTCCAGAATTCCCCGGGGTAGCAAGGAGAGGGCCAGAGGCGGAGCAGCCGCAGCGGCCAGCGGCGGAGACGCGGCGACGCGAGGCAAGAAGAGATGGAGTACTGCAACAAGATGGTGCTCGCGCCCATGGTCCGCGCGGTAACTACTCCAAACCCTCCCGCCCCGATTCGCAGCAGCGCCCGCTTGAGTTGGGACCGTAGGAACCGAGTTTTAGCCCCCGGAGCACGGGGGTCCTAGATTCAAGTCTCCCTGAATCTAGAGCAGGAAGCTTTAGTGCGCACGGGGTCATCGAGTAGCTCGGCTTCTCGGCGCGTTGCTCGATGGACGATTGCCCCGTTGCTAGCCGTGTTAGTCAAAGCGAAGCCCGAGAGATCTCTTGTAGTCGGAAATCAGGGTTTTTTTATGCTCTAGGACTGGAATAAATAGCACGATATCTCTATCGATGAACTGATTTAGCTCTTTGTATGGTTCTTAGTTGCCCGATGCTGGATTCCTGAATAAATGCTGGTTATCCTCCACAAATCACAGTTATTTCTAGACAATATCCTCCTTGCCACATATTTCTTCAACATAAATACTAGTCATATGTGGAACTATCCTTATTCTGTCAGTGATTTTTGCAGGGTACTCTGCCGTTTAGGCTATTGGCTGCTGAATATGGCGCGGATATTACGTACGGAGAAGAAATAATAGATCATAAGTTTGTGAACTGTCAACGCGTTATAAATGGTATTGTAGTCCAATTGATGTTTCACAGTTCATTTTGATTTCACAACTGTGACTGCCATATCTCATAGTATTGTAGATAGCTTTACTCCAATAATGTTGCATTTTAAGTTAGTGACTGAAAGCATTTATCTGAGATGATTCTTGGATGTGATTTTTTTTTTGTTTGGAGACAGGGAACAAATTTAAGGACTGCTTAGTGTACAAGTGTATAATTTAAGGACAACTTAACGCCACTGGATTTTTTTTGTTTGTTCCCCATGTTCTCCAGATTTGTGTTTTTTGGTTCCACTCATTCTAATTTATGGTGTTCATCATTGGTCAGAATCTCTTGGGACAACTGATTTTGTGGAGAGAGGGACTGATAGTGTTGTTTTCCGAACATGCCCGCAAGAAAAGGACAAGGTTGTCTTTCAAATCGGCACGTCAGATGCTGTGAGAGCACTTAAAGCTGCTGAGATTGTGTAAGCCTTACTTCTGAGTTTGTTCTCAACAGCGAATAACTTAAAGTGCACTGTGTTATGGGGAAAGGGTGCTAACTAAATTGTTTGATCTGATGATTTGATCAAAGCTTTGAATTGGTCTTTTAAACATAGCATCTTCTCTTTAATCGTAATTTTTCATCCTCATCAGGTGTAATGATGTCGCTGCTATAGATATCAACATGGGTTGTCCAAAGGCTTTTTCTGTCAGTGGAGGAATGGGTTCTGCATTACTCTCCAAACCTGAGCTTATACATGATGTACATGCCTATATGGTCTTATTTGTTCTCTTACTTTCATGCCTTGTACTTTACTAGGCTTATTCAGGCTATGCAAATTATTCCATGTAGATTTTGACCACATTGCGGAGGAACTTGAACACACCAGTGACATGTAAAATCCGTCTACTGAACACAAGTCAGGACACTGTGGAGTTGGCACGCCGGATTGAGAAATGTGGTGTTCCAGCTCTGGCTGTCCATGGAAGGTAAGCACAGATGCAATTGTATTTCTGAGTCTTATCTTGCTTGAAAGCGCACAATTTGCCATTCGTGTTTTTAAAGGGTATCAACCAAATTTAACACCCAAGATTGCAAATCGTGGTGAAAATTATATTCATATGCATGGCCATTCGGTTTATTAGAATTTTGTAGTACCCAAATTGATACGACTTAAATCCATGGAAAGTTCAGGGACTGACTAGCATTTTTGCCCACTATCCATACATTAACTAACTTGTAGATTTACTTTGTAATCCATTGGGTTTTGTTTCACAGTAATCAAAATGAAATATGACGTGGTGCATATATCATCTTCCATTTTTCATGGACCCTAGGATCATTTTCGAGTAGTTGTTTTCCTTATGTCAGCCTTCTGTAAAACTGCAGAAAGGTCAAAGACAGGCCAAGGGATCCGGCTAAGTGGGATGAGATTGCTGATGTTGTATCCGCACTGTCAATTCCAGTTATAGCTAATGGGAATGTATTTGAGTACGAAGATTTTAAGAGAATCAAAGATGCTACAGGTTTGTATGTTCCATTCATATGCTCTTTTATTTATAATAGTAATTTTTATAGTATAGTACATTAAAGAGAAATTGAGAAATGCATAAATAGATCTCAGCTTAAATCTCGCTACTTCGGGTTTCTTTGCTTGCTAGTTATCAGTATTGTGCTTACTTTACACCTAGCCAAAAGAAAAATCTCCATGTACTTTGATTGTGATAGTAGTACTATATCATTTCCTCAGCGCCAAATGGCAATAAACATCTGAGTTAACTGGAAAAATGAAAATATTCATTCGCAAACAAGCATGCATAATCTGAGTTTCTTGAAAACCCATAAAGGTATTCTAAAAAAAACTGCACAAATGTGAGGGATTAACACCTTGCTTCCAGTTCTTGGTGAGTCAGAGTGCACCGGCATATTATTGTTTATTCTCTTTCATGTTGTTTTAAACAATGGGTTTGTGTCTTGATTACTTTGACTTCTAGGTGCCACATCTGTAATGGCTGCTAGAGGTGCCTTGTGGAATGCCTCCATTTTCTCTGCTAAAGGCAAAGTACCTTGGGAGGATTTCAAAAGAGAGTATGTGAGAAAGGTATTTAAAAATGTTGCTCTTGCATTTGTTCTGTTCAAACATCAAAGTTACTGTCTTGTTTTACTTATTGGATCTATATGTCTTCACATTTTATTTCTTTGGGGCAGACTATTTTGTGGGACAACGATATTAAGAGCACAAAGACAACGCTAAGAGAAATCATAATGCACTACATTTGCCTTGAAGGGACTGAAGGGAAAGGTGTGATAAAGTGTGGTTCGTCAGCAGATGTAGCGTAAGTGAAGTCAAGTTCCTATCTGTTTTCTTTTGCATATCATGAGCTCATGTAGCACTATATTTGGAGATGCATTGCCCTTCTATGGTACCCATGGATAATACTGCCCAAATTTATGGTCTTGGTCTTACTGGAACGGGCCCATTCACATGTGGCACATGCAAGATGCCATTTTTCATAGGGTTTGTGTGTGCCGCTGGATCGTTGTGTGGTATTTTGGCAGCTATTCGTGTCATTTTGATGATTACATAAAAATAGTAGTGTTAGATTTTTATTTAGAAGTACTTTCACGTCATTATTAGTTTTACTGTATATTAGAAGACTTCTTGAAGGAACCTAGTACATTAGCATGCTGGAATATTTGGCTTAAGAGGCATAATAGTATTTTTCAGAAATATTCCACCTATCTAGTACAGAGAGAAAAGCTTCTTTCTGTTGATAATATTGCCTGTTGAGAGCTCATCTGACATGGCTTTGCCCAGCTGGAGATAGATTAGTTGGTTTTATGTCACCATGATATATTTACAACAGGATCCTCCCTTACTGTCTCCTTGAAAGAAAACTAAGGATCAAACTGCAGAATAACACTGTTTAGGAAGGAGTCAATAGGAGATTGGTAGCCTTGAAATTGCCTTTCAAAATTTACAACTGAAGGAGTAGGTAATGAGTTTGGCCAAATGAATGCAAAACCTACCAGATTTTGCAATGCTGTGGTTCTTGCAATCTTCCTCATTTGACTTTTGTATATTCCTTAACTGGCAGCTATCTTGATGCTTATTCTTCTCATGTTTTCAGGAGACTTTACGGGGAAGAGGATTACTATAATTTTGTTGTTTCAAATAGGAAATGAAAAAAACAGGATTTTGCTAACCTCTATGTGACCCAGGTATCTATTTCATATAATTTCGTGTTGATGAAGTTTGCAACTCGTGATAATGAGTGAAACGAGTTTTTTGGTAGAGCTGATGCAATCATATAATTTTGCGTTGTTGAAGTTCTCTGCTGCAAATTTAATAATGTGCTCAAGAAATTCATGTTTAGTAACCAGGATTGCAAAAGACTTTCCAAATTTTAATTGTACGGTTCCCTTTGACATTGTAACTGGTATGTGCCAGTCTGTATGGGTTATGCATTGGACTGAAGTGGGACCAAGTACATGATTGTAAGTTACAATTTGCTAATTGTACGAGTGTGTCGGTGTGCGTGCTGTGGTTTGCTGAACCATGCAAAAAAAGGACAATTCTTTCTAGAGTATGAAGGTGTTGTTAGCTAACACCATTTGGAACAAATACATCAAATCTTGGATCTGAATGTCCAAGTTGCAACTTCGTAAAAATTGCTTTGGAAAAGACAGCAAGGCTTACCAATGGTTTGGTAAGTATTGGTTTTCATGACTGTGGACTGTGACCCCTGTCGTGAAGGGCAACTCTTATCCCAAAAGATGGACTAGAAGTTTGGTGTTTTAGCTCCAGATTTGATCAGTGTACCTTCCACTTTATTTGGCGTGCTGTGTTTCTGAAGTCCTGTTGGCTCCTTGTTAACCTTTTTTTACTTAACTCTTCTTTGTCTAATTTCATGTTTTCTGACAGCTTCTGCTTGGATCCCTCGGTTGGTTTTATGAATGTTTTCTCCGGAGATCTTTGGATGAGTTTTGGAGAAATTCACATATCACCAAAGAAGAGTGCAGTTTTGGCTTTTGCACTGTGCCATCATGGTATCTGATCAAGATCAACTGAGGATTCATGGATTCCTTATTTCGTGGGGTACAGTTTTGCGCCGTGTTCTTATAGGATTTTTTTTGACAAAAAAGGCCGTTGATTTAGACTGACAAGAATCTAGAAGCATTTTGAGATACTGTATTCTTTCCATTACTGACAAAATATATAATCCATGACTTGCTGATAGACACCATTTCTGTAAGCTTACATATATTTTAGTTATTCTGCCAATCTGGATCGCTGAAAGGCTGTGTCATGTATTATTGATGGAAATCATGTTATTTGGCAAGTTCAAGGCCTTATTGTGTTACCTGACACTTGGGTTAGATCCAATTGTCTATCAGGGTCCAAATGCTTTGGAGTTGTTTGATAAAAGAAAAAAACAGGATTTTGTGAGAATTGTATTCCTTAGAAACGATCGTTGTGTGGGTTTGTACTTTGTACATTTTGTAGGATTTGTTATTGCGTAGAATTTACAGCATTTGGCTACGGCCTTGGTTTTGTTCTTTGGCTTCATCCCATGCATATGATGCCTTCCAATCTGGTTGCTCTGACAGGCATGAAACTGCCTCTGTATATGGATTCTGGAAGCACAAAGTCTGCATCACCCGTGACATCATAGACCATATGAGGTCACATGCTATTTCTTCTGGAAGGACTTATTGATACATATGCTACTGTATCATAATATCTCACTCAGATAATTTGTTGCAGCGGACCAATTATTTTCCTTGGTTGCCGTCTTCTAGATGCCCAGAGCAATGCTTTCTTCTTTGGGGTAAATCAAACCAATTTTACTGAGCAGTATGTTTTTCATCAAAAGATATAACTTTCTGTGTCAAGAAAGAGAGTAAACCATATTTACGTCAGAAAGATGTTCAATGTATCTGTAAAAATATGTTCAACACGCTTGGAACTTGTGTCAGGTTCTGGATCTTGTGGCATGGGTAATTCGGAACGTCAGCCGTCAGGATCTCTACTACTCCTAGCATAAACGAAATATTCAGATTTGGAGGGGATCAGCATCATGGTTTACATTCAGAAACTCCTAGCACTACATTAGTTTACAAAGCTGGGGTGGGAGATCAAACACCCAAATCTCCCTTTTTTGGTCGGTAATATCTCATCTGAACATCAAACCATGCTGAGCATGATCGCACAACACTTTACATTCAGGTTATCGATCCATGTACTACCACACAAAGAAACTCACCCGGTTCTGAACACAAACGAAATCTGAAGATGCTAGCAGACAGCAGTTCTAGTTACGCGCCGACGACCGCGGCTCATCTCCCTCCGGAGAGGTCGGACATCTGGGACATGGTGCCGGCGGTGATGGAGGTCATCGGGTAGGACATGACGTAGGGGTCGAAGCCCTGGTCCTGCATGAGCGCCAGCATGTTGAAGCTCTGGTACGTGGGCGACAGCTCCGGCAGCTTGAGGTCGCCGTCCAGGTACTGCGCCACCTGCCGCGTGGTCGGCCGCGCGCCGGGCAGCGGGTGCGAGCACAGCAGGCCCAGCCGCAGCACCAGGCTGGCCTCCTCCTCCACGACGTCGCCGCCCAGGCGCGGGTCGACGGCGCCGGTGACCGCCCCGGCGCGCCACTGGTCGAGCACCCAGTCCACCAGCACCAGGTGGTTGTCGCGCGCGTCCTGCACCACCGGCTTCCGCCCGCACGCCACCTCCAGCATGAAGGCCCCGAGTGCGAACACGTCGGACGCCTTGGAGGCCCTCCCCGTGTGCCCCAGCTCCGGCGCCAGGTACCCCATGGTGCCCACCACGTGCGTCGTGTGCGGGTCCGTGCCGTGGTCGTACAGCCGCGCCAGCCCGAAGTCGCCCAGCCGGCCGTTCATGTCGGCGTCCAGCAGCACGTTGCTGGCCTTGATGTCCCGGTGCACCACCACCTGCTCCCAGTCCTCGTGGAGGTACAGCAGCCCGGACGCGACGCCCTTGATGATCCGGAACCTCTGCCCCCAGCCCAGGCCCGCCGCCGCCGCCGTCTTCTTCTCGCCGTCGTCGTACAGGTGCTTGTCCAGGCTGCCGTTGGGCATGTAGTCGTACACCAGCAGCAGCTCGCCCTTGCGCCGGCAGTAGCCCAGCAGCTGCACCAGGTTGCGGTGCCGGAGCCGGCCGATGGTCACCACCTCCGCCACGAACTCCCGCATCCCCTGCCTCGACCCGTGCGACACCTTCTTCACGGCGATCTCCGCCGACTTGGACTTGGGGAGCGTGCCGCGGTACACCCGACCGAACCCGCCGATGCCCAGCAGCCGCTCGTCGCTGAACCCGTCGGTGGCGTGGTAGAGGTCCTTGTACGAGAACCTGTGCGGCCCGAAGGTGGCCTCCCAGTCCTCCTTGAGCTCCCCGAACATGCGCCGCCGCCGCATGCACACGAAGACGGCGGCGGCCACCGCGAAGACGAGCAGCGCGGACGCGATCGGGAGCACGATCTCCAGAACCTTGGACCGCGGCTTGGGGAAGGTGACCGGCATCGACGGCAGCGACGAGATGTTGAGCGCCGGGGCGGCGCCGTTCATCTTGAAGCTCCAGCCGAGCACGTAGTGGCGGCAGAAGAGGATGCCGCTGGACGAGGAGAACCCGACGTACGCGGTGCCGTCGATGACGGAGGAGAGGTTGACGACGGCGGAGAGCAGGGGCCGCTTGGGCCGGGCCACCTGCAGGGGCGCCATGGTGACGTTGACCTGCATGGTCCGGCCGTCGAAGTCCACCCACACCTGCATGGGCTTGCGGTCCACCAGGCTGATGTTCCTGAAGGCGCCGGTGCCGTCGTCGTCGTAGTATCCCGCGTTGTCGGCGTCGACGGAGTTGAGCCCGTTGACGTCGACGCCGACGTGGTTGCCGCTCATGTCGTTGAACTCGGAGTTGAGGATGGTGTCGAACTCGACGGCGAAGAGGTGGTTGGTGGCGTTGCCGTTGTTGGCGGAGCCGACGAGGCCGAGGAACTGGCCCGGCAGCGCGGAGGAGAAGTTGGCGCTCTTGGCGACGACGAAGGCCATGCCGTGGCTGCTGAGCGTGTCGTAGGCGCCGATGATGCCGATGACGAAGGCCGTGGAGAAGGACCGCATGGCCGTGCTGTTGGGCGCCCGGTGGAACTGCAGCGGCGTCGGGAAGAAGGCGTGGCCCTTGAGCTGGCTGGTGGCGTTGCTCAGCTGGAGCAGCCCGTTGGGGGTCACCGTGGCCATGCCGTCCATGGTGAGGTTCGCGCCCGTGAAGCCGTCGAAGACGAACTGCTCGTCCGCCGCCGCCGCCCGGCGGGGGCCGGCGAGGCCGAGCAGGAGGAGCAGGAGAAGGAGCGGCATGGTCTCTCTGGATCTCTGCAGTCTGCGAGTGCCGTGGCTGGCCTCTCTATAGCCCCACTGATACTACTCCCGGTGTGTAGTAATTAACATACCATATCCTTTTCTTTTGTGTGGGTGGCTTAACCTTAAAAGCAGTGTGAAGTTGACCGAGATGTAAACGTGGAGATTAGCACAGATCCTGGTGAGGCTGTGAGAGTGAGAGGAGCGAGGCAAAATCTAATGTTTGGTCGCGCCCACCTAATTGTGGGCGATGGCACAGCGACTGCACATGTGTAGACGCGTCTGCCCGGAGTCTTGGCTTTGTCACTGTCCGCTGCCCGTTCGTCCTGATGGGTCAACGATTCCGGCGCGGTTTTCCGAATGGACGCGACCGGTGGGACGCGGCGCGAGCACGCAAGTCGCGCAGCAATTACTACTAGAGGCTGCATGCAGGTGCAGCCCACTCACGCCGTGCCCGCGCCGCCCCGGCGCCCACAGGGCACAGTCCGTGAGTAGGAACCTTCCTTGGCTCGTCTCGTGTGCTCCGCTGTGCGCTGTGGGGGCTTGCCACTCACTCACTCCATTGACCGATCCACTCACCTCATTTTCCCCGGTGGTTGAGGATTTGGATCCATCTGCTTCGAGGTTTTAATACGACGCCGGTTCTTTTGAGACTGGCGATTTCCGGGTCCAATTCTCTGTAACCTTAGATGATCCTGACACGAGTAGTAAGAAATGTGATGCGCCGAGGAGAAGTCAAAGATGGGCGCGCGCCAACTCAATTTCGTCGCAGTTAGCAGCTGCCTAATGCCTACTCGTATCGTATCTATCAGGCTAGGATACAGCGTTGCGGTATGACGCTCAACCACTCACTCCTGTCATAATGTCATTGCCCACCTAACCTAATAAGATATGTAATTTTGTATAAACTTCTTTTTGACTTTGACTCCCGGAGTCGTCGAAGTACAATGCACGCGTACGCTGGGCAGGGCAAGGTCCCCACTGGAGCACTGGCATAGTTTGTCTATGTAGTGTGATCTTGCTCTGAAATCCTCCTATGATTGTACTCTCCATCAGGATGATGGTAATGAAAGTATCATGCATGTTAATAGTATGCAATTTACATGAGGTGACATAGAATTAAATTTAAAAAAAGATTAAGTGTAGTAGTATTATGATACCGGATTATAATAAATTGTATATTACTATGTGTCATGCATGACAATAAATAAAGTCATTCGTAATACTATTATATGATACTTTGCATTAAGGAAATAATATCATACGCTAGTATCATATATTATATGATACTAATTTATGATACTATTCATTACAAGCAGCTTTATCGGCACTGTTGATTAGCATTAGCACCCCCTCCCCACCCAGGCACCCACGTTAGCAACACAATCTTGATTACTACTACTGGCACCCAAAGCAGCAGATTTTGAACGAAGACTCGCCGCTCGGGTCAATGCGTCCCACGATCAGCAAATTCCGGATCGCATCGTTCACACGCGGCAGTCCACCATCACACTCTACACTACAAACCCCCAGGCCTGCGCTGCTCGCACAAGAGACGAGGCGCAGCGGACGCCGCAAGCAACGCACGGCGGACACTCGCCATGGCTCCTCGCCGCTTTCTCCTCCTCCTCCCAGTCCTCCTCGTCCTCCTCGGCGCCGATGGCTTCGGCCGTGGCGCCGCGCAGAACACCGACCAGTTCGCCTACAACGGCTTCGCGAGCGCCAACCTCACGCTCGACGGCCTGGCCGCCGTGGCGCCCAACGGCCTGCTGGCGCTCAGCAACGGCACCAGCCAGGCGGCCGGCCACGCGTTCCACCCGACGCCGCTCCGCATGCGCAACGGCGCCGTGCAGTCCTTCTCCGTCGCCTTCGTCTTCGCCATCGTCTCCAACTTCACCGTGCTCAGCGACAACGGCATGGCGTTCGTGGTGGCGCCCAGCACCAGGCTCTCCACCTTCAACGCCGGCCAGTACCTCGGCATCCTCAACGTCACCGACAACGGCAAGCCCGACAACGGCGTCTTCGCCGTCGAGCTCGACACCATGCTCAACCCGGAGTTCCAGGACATGAACAGCAACCACGTCGGCGTCGACCTCAACAGCCTGCGCTCCGTGCAGAACCACTCCGCCGGGTGGTACGACGACGCCACGGGCGTGTTCAACAACCTCAGCCTCATCAGCCGCCGGCCCATGCAGGTCTGGGTGGACTACGACGGCGCCACCACCCGGCTCGACGTCGCCATGGCGCCCCTCGACGTGCCCAGGCCGAGGAAGCCCCTCATCTCCGCGCCCGTCAACCTCTCGGCGGTCGTCACCGACACGGCGTACGTTGGGTTCTCGGCGGCCACGGGCGTCATCTTCACGCGCCACTACGTTCTCGGCTGGAGCTTCGCGCTCAACGGACCCGCGCCGCCGCTCGACACCTCGAAGCTCCCCTCGCTGCCGCGGTTCGGCCCCAAGCCGCGGTCCAAGGTGCTGGAGATCGTGCTCCCGATCGCCACCGCGGCCTTCGTCCTCGCGCTGGCCATCGCCTTCTTCATGTTCGTGCGCACGCGCATCCGGTACGCGGAGGTGCGCGAGGACTGGGAGGTGGAGTTCGGGCCGCACCGGTTCGCGTACAAGGAGCTGTACAAGGCCACCAAGGGGTTCAAGAACCGGCGGCTGCTGGGCACCGGCGGCTTCGGCAGGGTGTACAAGGGCGTGCTCCCGAGGTCCAACCTGGAGATCGCGGTGAAGCGGGTGTCGCACGACTCCAAGCAGGGGATGAAGGAGTTCATCGCGGAGGTGGTCAGCCTCGGCCACCTCCGGCACCGGAACCTGGTGCAGCTGCTCGGCTACTGCCGCCGGCAGGGGGAGCTCCTGCTGGTGTACGACTGCATGCCCAACGGCAGCCTCGACAAGTACCTGCACGACAAGACCAGGCCCGTCCTGGACTGGAGCCAGAGGTTCCAGATCATCCGGGGCGTCGCGTCGGGGCTGCTGTACCTCCACGAGGACTGGGACAAGATCGTGATCCACCGCGACATCAAGGCCAGCAACGTGCTCCTGGACGCCGACATGAACGGCCGGCTGGGGGACTTCGGGCTGGCGCGGCTGTACGACCACGGCGTGGACCCGCAGACGACGCACGTGGTGGGCACCATGGGGTACCTGGCGCCGGAGCTGGTGCGCACGGGCAAGGCGACGCCGGTGACGGACGTGTTCGCGTTCGGCGTGTTCGTGCTGGAGGTGACCTGCGGGCGGCGCCCGCTGGGGTGCATCGCGCCCGACGACCAGAACGTGCTGCTGGACTGGGTGCAGGAGCACGAGCGGCGGCGCGCCGGGCTGGACACCGTGGACCCGCGGCTGTGCGGCAAGTACGACGCCGACGAGGCGCGGCTGGCGATCAAGCTGGGGCTGATGTGCGCGCACCCGCTGCCGGACGCGCGGCCCGGGATGCGGCAGGTGACGCAGTACCTGGAGGGGGAGGTGGCCATGCCGGAGGCGGTGCCGACGTTCCTCAGCTACACCACGCTGGCGCTGATGCAGAACGACGGGTTCGACTCCTTCGCCATGTCCTTCCCGTCCACGGTCACCACGGACGCCAGCCCCACCTCCGGCGACGTCTCGGCCGTCTCCGGCCTCTCGGGCGGACGGTGAATGAATAAACAAGGACAAGAAGTCGTCGTAGTAGTCGCTGCGTGAGTCGTTGGTTTGATTTCTCATCTATCGTGACGTACGTACGTCATCTGCTGTAACATGAGCAGTGGCACTTTTCCTAGTAGTGGATAATTAACTGTGAGCAGTAATACGGTGATGTTTTTCTAGTCTGCACTCAAACATCGGTGCCATGCCTGGGTGTCAACACTGGTTGAAAACGGAAAACTAATCTTGAGCCGCCCACGTGGTGGTGGATGTTATCTTCGGGCTACCGCCGCGTGCTGGCACGGTGCCTCGTCGTCACGGATGGCGTCTCGGCTTGGATTCGGCGTGCGCGACAGGACGAAAGCGTGGGTCATGCACGGCCGCAGGATGACCGTGACGGCTCTCGTTTTGCGGTGGCGCACGCACGGGCACGGCTCACTGGATTTCTGCGCCGCCTGTTGTTTTCCTGTATAAAAGCATCTCCAACAGGCGCGGCGCGCGCAAAAAACAGCTTTAGCGCGTGCCCATCGCCTGGTTTGACGCGACGCGCAACATCCGCTCCAGCAGCCGCGCTAAAATGCAGCGCGCGCACGCCGCTTCAGCAGCGAGCAAAAATGCAGCGCACGACTCGCACAAACAACATATGCATTCAAAAACAGAAGTAAAAAGATCAAAACAAACAAAAATAAATAGTTCAATTTCGTTTATTACAACTCAAAAAACAGTTTATCGTTCAGTACAACAAATAGTGCAATGAACACAACAAATAGTTCAACAATACAATAACGAACGCACAAATCATAATGCTCTTTGTCGTCCATTCCATGCCCACCACTGCTCAATGAGACCCTTCTGAAGATCATTATGCGCTGCGGGACGTCGAATGGCATGATAGGAGACAACAAAACGGGCCGGAGAAAGTGCGCGCGGGACGGGGATAGGCTGGGAAAGCGCCGGAACGGTCGCCGGGTGGCGCGGTCGGCGGCGGCGGCGCGGCTGGATGGAGGTGGAAGGTGCGAGTGAGCGCGTGAGAGTCCAACGTGCGGGAACGGGCGCAGCAAATAAGCGGCGCGCGATTGCGTTTCGGCCTGCGCGCTGGACTACGTATGCCGCGCGTGCTGTTTTCGCGCGTCCGCTGGAGCAACTATTCCGGTTGCGCGCGCGTTAAAACGAAGGATTTTGCGACACGGCGCTAGTTTGGCGCGCCTGTTGAAGATGCTCTAAAAGTCCGTTGCGCATGCGCCCGTGGCGTGGTTTCGGTTTGGCTCCTTTGCCGGTTCTGTTCATGTTCTTTTCACAATGGACATGAGAGAGCCATGCTGCCGACGCACATCGCAGAGGTGTAACGTGTTGATCCGGCTTCAGAAAGATTTGTGACGTGCTGGATTTGAAGATCTCATTCTATGGGGTGATGCGAATTCTCAGTCTCGGCTGTTTCAGTCAGCACCAGTGGCGTCTTTTCTTAAGCTCCACTCTATCTACTGTTCAGTCGTCATGCACGCTGCCTGCTGTTTGCCATACAACCATCTCGTACATGATATGCACAGCCAAAATATATATTGTGACCACTGACCAGTGAGTAGCTGTTAGGTACAAGACCCTGAATGCAGTGCCGAAATTCAGCGGGCAAGGGTAACGTGGTCGGGCTGGTGTTCATACTACCATATCTATATGCATGCACAGTCACTCCCTATAACTAGCACAAGCAAGTGAGTCGATTGGTACGCACGGTCCAGCGCGCTGCAACTTGCAATATCTCCGAGATAATCGATATGCACAGACAGAGCCGGTTAACCGGAATACAATATCAACTTGCAATATGCACAGACAGAGCACGGGCCAGTTAACCGATCCTGCCTCGAGCATGTGGTGGGTGGCCGCGTTAAACAACCCTGTCTCGCATAAAAGAGGAATGTTAAGCGGTCAGTCCCGCTGCAACTGAGCCGAGCACATGGAAGACGATTGTACTCGTATTAAACAAGGACACAACAAGATAGACAGGCCACTGTCTCCATCTCTACTACGTACAGTGTACCATTTTTGAATAAGGAAACTTTCATTGGGCCGCTGGTGGTAGTTATCCTTCAGTGGACCAAGATTTTCTTAATCTCATCCCACTTAGCCACTGAGGATTGCCTTTTTCTTTTGTAAGAAACTCCACTTTTTTTAGGGCTGCTTTTTAAGAAACTCTACTGTGGATTGCCTAATCGAACCAGCCGTCGCTGGAGTAGACGCCATCACACTACCTTTTGTTCTAACAGGGAGGCAAGGTAACACGCTTCTAGGATTTCATAAAATATTTTGGATTTCAGTAAATTTCATGAACTTGATAATTTTAAATAATATTCAGGGATTTACGAATGTTTTAATTTTTTAGAAATGTTCCAAATTTTGAAAAAAATGTCTGCGCATTAATAAATATTCATGAATTTTTTGTTTGAATTTCAAAAAATATTCACCAATTGAAAAACGAACTTGGATTTCAGAATAATGTTCTGAATGTGAAAATGGTTTGGATTTAGAGAATTTTCATGATTTTTAAAAACGTTCTTGGATTTGAAAAATATACATTAATTTGAAAATGTTCCCAAAAGTAAAAAATGTTTATGAATTTTAAAAATTGATAAAAAAATTATTATTATTTAGAAATTTGAAAAATGTTCTCACATTACAAAAAAGTTTGGAATTTTAAAAAATATTCAAGAAATTTTGAAATAAAACAACTAAAAATAAAAAGGAAAGAATTAGAAGAACAAGTAGAAAAAACCAAAAGAAAAAATAGAACCTTCCCACAAATAGAGGGGAGGAAAACGAGAATGGGTCGGCCCATATCACTAATTTTAGGAAACCGGAATATCCTCTTTTACCGATTTGCTCGATCTGAACTTGCTCTGCTTAGGCCTGCCAGAGAGTCTCCGAATCTCTATCATCTTCGACACCTCAGCCTCAAGACAACTTGCTCTGCTTAGGCCTGCCAGAGAGTCTCTGAATCTCTATCATCTTCGACAGCTTAGCCTCAAGACACGCTGACCGCCAACCTACAACAACTTCTTCTGGTGGGCATCACGCAGGCCAATAAGAGATTTGGTGGTAACAAGGGAAACCGAGGCGGCGAGAAAATCAGGAGCGCTGACTCGGACTCAATCGCCAAAGACAAGGAGTCTGGCTGAAATTTCATGGAGTTCCCCATGTGTGGTTTTGGTAATTAGTTATAATCCACATGGACTAATGTTTTCCATTGAGATGTATTTGAAGAAAAGTTTGATAGGCAATGCATGAAGAAATTGGATGGATTTGGAATGAATTCCATCAACATAAAGATATGCATCAAAATCATTGAGCTCTAGTGATGAATATATTATGACCAATAAGAAGCAAAAGAATGGACTTTAGGACCTCAAGATTAAGTTCTATGATTGAATCAAGTATAATCAATATGAAGTCTATGTGATGTCTAAGGTGTGATCAAGTTGAAGTTCATTGAATGAACTCAAAGTTTGTCATGCTTGGACTTATGAGTTGATCCGCTATGGATCAAGATCTTGAGAGAATGATTAAAGGGAAGAATTCTAGATAAGGCTTGAATATGAGATTATGATGAGCTCATAAGTTGAGTTGATCTAATAATGAAGCAAGTAAGTCAAGTGAAGAATTCATTGTGCTTCTAAAGAGATCATAATGGATCATCTAGAAGAGCAAGTGATCAAAATTTGATTACTAAATGGATTAAAAATAATTGTACAATTAGCGTGCTAATTGGGGTTTTCTATTAGAAACGGTTATTGAGACAACACCGCAGGCGATGACTTCAGACAACCCACACAATTTCTAGGAAGTAAACATGTTGGATCAATGAACAATCACACACGACTTTGTCTAGACAACTATTTGCGTTAGGCCACCTTGCACAAACGTTTTCCATATAAAAAGTGTGTGTGATTGACAACTTATGCCACACAGTTTGTTCTAGGGACCGTGCGTGATGCATTTAATAACACAAACGATAAAATTATTAATATGGTCTGCAATGTCAATGCTATCACAGATGATGTAATGGAGGAAATCGTGTGTGATGTATGTACAAACGAAAACGCTTGTCTAAGATTCACTATGTGCGATGTACATATGAACGGAAATGTTTGTATGGGATTCAGTGTGTGGGATGTACATACAAATGGAAATGATTGGGCATGTATAATTGTATGCGATGGCTCGCCCGATCGCACATGAGCTCTTTTTGCCCCGCGTGTGTGACCGGAGGACCTATCGCCGATGGTTTCTGGGTCATGTGGGAAGGACCCCCCTATCGCACACACAAGCAAGGCGACGGTTTAAAATGCCGTCGCGGAAAGGGATTAAAAACTGTTTGTATAGCAGGTCACTGCACTAGTGAAGACGGGAAGGACTCCTCCTCCCCCACCACAATTCTGTCTCCCAGAGGGGGAAAGTGAAGGAAATATGCCCTAGAGGCAATAATAAAGTTATTATTTATTTCCTTATGTCGGTGGAAACGACACCTATGGGGTCACTGGGATCCCTTTTACGGTTGGCGAGCGCGAGGTTGTGCAAAGAGCGGGTCTGACAGAAAGCACACGGATCGTTTACCCAGCTTTGGGCCGCGAAGATGCGTAATACCCTAGTCCTGCTTTGGTGGATGTATTTGAGTGTTCTTGTGTTCTTGAGCTAGCTACGGGGTGCAACTTTCCCAAAAGAGCCAAATCCCTCTCCTGGACGCCTCGGGCCTCCTTTTATAGGCGAAAAGGGATTGCCACAGTGGCACACAGAAGGTGGAAAGGTCTATAGTGGATGAGTCTATCCTCTGGCCCCGTCGGACAAACGCATTTAATGCGTTGCCGACGTGCCCCTCTCACTTTATCGGGGGTGGTAAGGAAGCACGTCCCACCTATCGCCGCCACGCCTGGCTTCGACACGCGTCCGAGCTGACGAGGCGTCGTAGCGCCACGTTGGCTGGCTGCTGGGCTGGCACGATGGTGGAGCCTTCATGAAGGGTCGCATGCCGCCACGCAGGTGCTTGCTGAGTCGGTGTAGAGGCCGCCCGTCGCCACGCAGGTGCCTGCCCAGCTGGTTGAGCTAGCAGCTGCTTGGGGACGGTGGTGGAGTCTTGGCTGGCGCAGGCCTGGCAGTGGCCCTGCCGATGCCCTCGGCAAGGGTCTTGCCGTGGCGTTGCAGTCGTCCCTGGCAAGGGTCTTGCCGGGGGTCTTGTGGATTTCCTCGGCTAGGACCCCGCCGAGGGTCGCCGGCCTCTGGTCATCATCTGATCTCACATGTTTATGATATTGACAAAGATTTGCATGCCACCACAGAGGCGCCTCCCGAGCCTTGGTTCCAATGTAATTGGTTGGGTTGGAGCCTGTGGGCTCAAGGGTGGCTCACTCCGCCGGCATCGGGCAAGTTGCCCCGGCAAAGCTCTTGCTGGGGTTGCGGAGGCTGCCTCGGCAAGGATCTTGCCGAGGGAGTCCACCTCGCCCTCTTGCTCTCCTGCGCTTCTGGTCTTGGCTTTGCCTTGGTTGCCTCGTGTTTCGGCTTCTCTCCGACTTCCCTCCTCTGCCCTACTAAGTGTGGCCGTGGCGCGCGGTTCTGACTGCCCGTGCACAAGTAAAGGGGTCAAAAGAAGAGCCCCTACTTTTGTACACCGACAGGGGCCCCCGGGCCTGGGCCACACATAAGCGAGCCGCGTTGTTGGGCTAGGCCCAGAATAGTGCGCGGGCAGGTGGGGCGGATTTTACCGCAGTACCTTCTCGTCCGCTATGCTTCCCCACGACCTGCGTTGAACACACGACGTGGAGGGTCGTGCGTAACGTGGGGGTCATGCGTGGGGCGGTTTCCGCACGCATGCGTCACATCGTGGTAAAGAGGCGGCCCGCGCCTTCCCCGTAAAAAGGAACGACCGCGGGCGCGCTGCTCATTTACCCCTGTGTCTTCTCCAATCTAGGGACCACTGTCCCTTCCTTCTTCCTCCTCAAGCCCCTGCTCTCGCTCGCCGTCGCCGCGTTTTCGCTACCCTTTCCCTTCCACCTTTCGCAGCCGCCATGGCACCCAAGACTACCAAGGGCAAGGGAGCGACCAAGGACGCCGGAGGGGCGGAGCCGCCGGAGAATGAGTTGGCGGCGCGGCGGATGCAGCTCGCCTACTTCCCCTCGACGGTCGACACGGCCCACCTCCGGGACAACTTCAGACCGCTGTGGGGGGTCAAGACGGGGGAGAAACGACGGGGCATCCTGCCACATGTGTCATCCCCGCCAACTGCGGCAAAGCCGCCCCGAATCGGTATCCGTTCTTCGTCGATTACTTTCTCTGCGGCCTCTGCCCCCTTCTCCGATTTCTTCAATGACATCATGCATACCTTCGGCTTCCACCTCCTAGATTTCACCCCAAATGCCATGGCGTGCATGGCTCTTTTCGCCCATCTCTGTGAGGGCTTCGCTGGAGTGCATCCCAACACGGCGCTCTTCCGCCACTACTTCTTCCCTCGGATCCAGAAGGGAGGCGCCATCCCCGGTTGTGTCGCCTGGATCCTGAGGTCCAAGGGTACATACCCGGAGGGCGCTCAGAAGGAGAGGTGGGAGGAGTGGCGGGGCCGGTGGTGCTAGATTGAAGAGGAGGATCCACAAGAATTCTGCCGGCTTCGCCAAGCGCCGCCGGTTCACAGAAACGACTGGAGCAATGTCGATGCCAACGACGCGAAGCTCACGGTCGCCACCACCAGGATTCTTCGCCTTACCGAGGCCGGGCTCACCCTTGAGATGATCGGGGCGGATTTCATCCGCCGCCGAATCACTCCGCTGCATAACAAGGGGAGGCTGGCCTGGCTTTTCACGAATGCGGCCGATATCATGAGGCTTCGCCCCGGCCTCGACCACAACCTCACGGTGATGGGGTGAAAGTGCAACTATCCCTAGGTGGTTTTGGTAATTCATAACAACATATAGCTCATTGAGCTAATGCTATTCCAAGATGATTATTTCAGGAAAGCTCAATGATTGGCATGGCATGGATGTGAAAGTGGAACCCTCAAAATGCTAAGGACAAAGGATTGGCTCAAGCTCAAAAGCTCAAGACTCTTCATTTTATATTTTAGTGATCCAAGATCACATCGAGTCTTTAGGAAAAGCCAATACTATCAAGGAGGGATGAGGTGTTGCTTAATGAGCCTCTTGCTTCATGTGCTTAGTGATATGCTCCAAAACCCTCAACTACTTTCCCATATCCACATATGACCTAAACCCTAAGCCAAACTCGGTCCTACCGATTCTTCCTATCCGGCGCCACCGAGTTTCACTTGTCATAAGCCACTGCCAAACCCTAGCAATTCGGTTCTACCGATAGGGATCTCGGTCTCACCGAGATGGGATTGCAAACTCTCTGTTTCCCTTTCGTAACTTTTCGGTCTCACCGAAAGAGCGAATCGGTCCCACTGAGATTGCAATGTAAATTCAGTGTTTCCCCTTTGTAACTTTTCGGTCTCACCGAAAGAGCAAATTGGTCCCACCGAGTTTGCCTGACCAACTCTCTGGTTAGCTAATTACCAAATTCGGTCTCACCGAGTTTGTGTAATCGGTCTCAGCGAGATTACGTTATGCCCAAACCCTAACCATATCAGTCCTACCAAGTTGCATGTCAGTCCCACCGAAAATCTCTAACGTCACTAGGTTTACATTTTCGGTCCGACCGAGTTTGTTGATTCGGTCCCACCGAGATTGGAAAACTGTGTGTAACGGTTGGATTTTGTGTGGAGGCTATATATACCCCTCCACCTCCTCTTCATTCGAAGAGAGAGCCATCAGAACACATACACCATTCCAACTCATATGTTCTAAGAGAGAACCACCTACTCATGTGTTGAGACCAATATATTCCATTCCTACCATATGAATCTTGATCTCTAGCCTCTCCAAGTTGCTTTCCACTCAAATCTTCTTTCCACAAAATCCAAATCCTATGAGAGAGAGTTGAGTGTTGGGGAGACTATCATTTGAAGCACAAGAGCAAGGAGTTCATTACCTACACACCATTTGTTACTTCTTGGAGAGTGGTGTCTCCTAGATTGGCTAGGTGTCACTTGGGAGCCTCCGACAAGATTGTGGAGTTGAACCAAGGAGTTTGTAGGGGCAAGGAGATCGCCTACTTCATGAAGATCTACCGCTAGTGAGGCAAGTCCTGTGTGGGCGATGGCCATGGTGGGATAGACAAGGTTGCTTCTTCGTGGACCCTTTGTGGGTGGTTGCTTCTTCGTGGACCCTTCGTGGGTGGAGCCCTGTGTGGACTCGCGCAACCGTTACCCTTTGTGGGTGGTTGTTTCTTCGTGGACCCTTCGTGGGTGGAGCCCTGTGTGGACTCACGCAACCGTTACCCTTTGTGGGTGGAGCCCTGTGTGGACTCTCGCAACCGTTACCCTTTGTGGGTTGAAGTCTCCATCAACGTGGATGTAGGATAGCACCACCTATCCGAACCACGGGAAAAGCATCCGTGTCTCCAATTGCGTTTGAATTCTCCAAACCCTTCCCTTTACATTCTTGCAAGTTGCATGCTTTACTTTCCGCTGCCAATATACTCTTTGCATGCTTGCTTGAATTGTGTGATGATTGCTTGACTTGTCCTAAAATAGCTAAAATCTGCCAGGAACTAAAATTGGGAAAAGGTTAAGTTTTTATTTGGTCAAGTAGTCTAATCACCCCCCTCTAGACATACTTTCGATCCTACATGGGGCACGCCCACTTCTGCCAGCGGCTCTTCCATCTTGATGTGAACCGCGACGGCAAGGCCGAGAGGTCCGGCAAGGCCGCGAAGGCCGGCAAGGTCACCAAGGGGCCCTTGTTTGGGTTGCCGGCGGGGGTGGTCCCGCTGAGCAATAACTCGCGCCGAAACGACATCATCGCCATGATGCCGGAGTTCAACGCGCACGGCCTCGTCCCAAATTGGGCCAAGCCTCCGGAGGATCAAGTGCAGGAGTTCTTTGACACCCTGTAGGAGAAGTACGTCCGCGACGAGCCGCGGTTCATCCAGGACACCACCCAGGTGGAGCCGGACTACATCGCGGCCAGGGCGGCGGAGGCGGAGCTTGCGAAGGAGGCCGGCAGCACCGGCGGCATGGAGGACAAAGCCGCGGCGGCCAAAAAGGAGAGGGAGCTCGCCCAGTGGGTGGAGTCCGCTGGGGAGGCCAGCAGCGCTGGCACCAGGGCCCCTCTTATTGAAGACAACGACGACGAGCCGTCCGAGGAGGAGGCTGATGAAGGAAATATGCCCTAGAGGCAATAATAAAGTTATTATTTATTTCCTTATATCATGATAAATGTTTATTATTCATGCTATAATTGTATTAACCGGAAACTTAATACATGTGTGAATACATAGACAAACAGAGTGTCACTAGTTTGCCTCTACTTAACTAGCTCGTTGAATCAATGATGGTTATGTTTCCTAACCATAGACATGAGTTGTCATTTGATTAACGGGATCACATAATTAGAGAATGATGTGATTGACTTAACCCATTCCATTAGCTTAGCACTTGATCGTTTTAGTTTACTGCTATTGCTTTCTTCATGACTTATACATGTTCCTATGACTATGAGATTATGCAACTCCCGATTACCGGAGGAACACTTTGTGTGCTACCAAACGTCACAATGTAACTGGGTGATTATAAAGGTGCTCTACAGGTCTCTCCGATGGTACTTGTTGAGTTGGCATAGATCAAGATTAGGATTTGTCACTCCGATTGTCGGAGAGGTATCTCTGGGCCCTCTCGGTAATGCACATCACTATAAGCCTTGCAAGCAATGTAACTAATGAGTTAATTGCGGGATGATGCATTACAGAACGAGTAAAGAGACTTGCCGGTAACAAGATTGAACTAGGTATTGAGATACCGACGATCGAATCTCGGGCAAGTAACATACCGATGACAAAGGGAGCAACGTATGTTGTTATGCGGTTTGACCGATAAAGATCTTCGTAGAATATGTAGGAACCAATATGAGCATCCAGGTTCTGCTATTGGTTATTGACCGGAGATGAATCTCGGTCATGTCTACATAGTTCTCGAACCCGTAGGGTTCGCACGCTTAATGTTCGGTGAT
Organism: Triticum urartu; assembly: GCF_003073215.2. NCBI lineage: Eukaryota > Viridiplantae > Streptophyta > Magnoliopsida > Poales > Poaceae > Triticum > Triticum urartu. The sequence goes on along the minus strand of NC_053023.1, from coordinate 595,306,712 downwards.
GATCGGTATTATGAGTTTATGTGTTTTGATGTACCGAAGGTAGTTCGGAGTCCCGAATGAGATCGGGGACATGACGAGGAGTCTCAAAATGGTCGATACGTAAAGATGGATATATTGGATGACTATATTCGGACATCGGAAAGGTTCCGAGTGATTCGGGTATTTTTCGGAGTACCGGAGAGTTACGGGAATTCGCCGGGGAGTATATGGGCCTTATTGGGCTTTAGGGGAAAGAGAGAGAGGAGGCTGCACGCCCCCCAAGGCTTAGTCTGAATTTGACTAGGGGGAGGGGCGGCACCCCCTCCTTCCTTCTCTTCTCTTTTCTCTTTTCTCTTTCCTTCTCTCCTACTCCTACTACATGGAAGGGGGTGGATCCTACTCCCAGGGCGCGCCATAGAAGGGCCGGCCCTCCCCCTCCTCCATTCCTTTATATACGTGGCCAGGGGCACCCCATAGACACACAAGTTGATCATTGATCCCTTAAACGTGTGCGGTGCCCCCATCCACCATAACCCACCTCGATCATATCGTAGCGGTGCTTAGGCAAAGCCCTGCATCGGTAGCAACATCATCACCGTCATCACGCCGTCGTGCTGACGGAAATCTCCTGTGAAGCTCTGCTGGATCGGAGTTCATGGGACGTCATCGAGTTGAACGTGCGCTGAACTCAGAGGTGCCGTGCGTTCGGTACTTGGATCGGTCGGATCGTGAAGACGTTCGACTACATCAACCGCGTTCTCATAACACTTCCGTTTATGGTCTACGAGGGTACGTGGATGATACTCTTCCCTCTTGTTTCTATGCATCACCATGATCTTGCGTGTGCATAGGAAATTTTTAAAATTTACTACGTTCCCCAACAGTGGCATCCGAGCCAGGTTTGTGCGTAGATGTTATATGCACGAGTAGAACACAAGTGAGTTGTGGGCGATACAAGTCATACTGCTTACCAACATGTCATACTTTGGTTCGGCGGTATTGTTGGATGAAGTGGCCCGGGCCGACATTACGCTTACGCTTACGCGAGACTGGTTCTACCGGCGTGCTTTGCACACATGTGGCTGGCCAGTGTCAGTTTCTCCAATTTTAGTTGAACCGAGTGTGGCTACGCCCGGTGAGGGAGTCCTGGACTAAGGGGTCCTCGGGCGTCCAGCCTGTTATCTATGGGCCAGATTGATGGGCTGTGAAGATATGAAGACCGAAGAATGTACCCGTGTCCGGATTGGACTCTCCTTGGCGTGGAAGGCAAGCTTGGTGAAGAACTATGAAGATTCCATCTTATGTAACCGACTCTACGTAACCCTAGATCCCCCGGTGTCTATTTAAACCGGAGGGTGTAGTCCGGAAAGGATATACTCAATACCGTAGTCATACAGGCTAGACTTCTAGGGTTTAGCCATTACGATCTCGTGGTAGATCAACTCGTGTAATATTCATACTCATTAAGATCAATCAAGCAGGAAGTAGGGTATTACCTCCATAGAGAGGGCCCGAACCTGGGTAAACATCGTGTCCCCTGTCTCCTGTTACCATCAACCTTAGACGCACAGTTCGGGACACCCTACCTGAGATCCGCTGGTTTTGACACCGACATTGGTGCTTTCATTGAGAGTTCCTCCGTGCTGTCGCTGAAAGGTTTGATGGCCCCTTCAATCGTCAATAATGACGCTGTCTGCGGAGAAACTTTCCTCCCCGGACAGATCTTCATGTTCGGCGGCTTCGTACTGCGGGCCAACTCGTCTGGTCATCTGGAGTAGATCGAAAGCTACGCCCCTGGCCATCAGGTCAGATTCGGGAGCTTGAACTACGTCGCGGACATCCATGGAGACTTGATCTTCGCCGGATTCGATACCGCGGCGGCCGCTCCCGGTCACCCCGATGATCATGACCTAAATCTATCATCGGGCCGCATCCAGGAGATCGCTCCTGTAACCTCTCTGGCCCTAGAACTAGAGAAGGCCGTGCCATCCAAACACGGAAGGATTAACCCCACCTCGGAGGCTGCAGATTCCACGGCGTTGGAGCCGCACATGGACCTGGTCTCACACGATGACTATGCCACCGGAACGCCGGACTTGTCTCCGGCCGCAGGTTCCGAACCGCGCGAGCCCGCGGACGCCGAGTTTGATCGTTTATCGATCTTCAAATTCAGCGCCGCAGACATCTTCCAGCACTCGCCTCTGGGCGATGTGCTGAACTCATTAAAAAACCTGTCCTTGGCAGAGGACCCATAGCCGAACTATATTCGGCTTGAACTAGGGGCTGACGATGGATAATTTTACATCCTAACCGCCACCCACTTTATAGCCAAGATCGAGGATGAGGGAGTCCTGGATTAGGGGGTCTCCAGACAGCCGGACTATATCCTTTGGCCGGACTGTTGGACTATGAAGATACGAGATTGAAGACTTCGTCCCGTGTCCGGATGGGACTCTACTTGGCGTGGAAGGCAAGCTAGGCAATACGGATATGTATATCTCCTCCTTTGTAACCGACCTTGTGTAACCCTAGCCCCCTCCGGTGTCTATATAAACCAGAGGGTTTAGTCCGTAGGACAACATACAATCATACCATAGGCTAGCTTCTAGGGTTTAGCCTCTTTGATCTCGTGGTAGATCAACTCTTGTAATACTCATATCATCAAGAACAATCAAGCAGGACGTAGGGTATTACCTCTATCAAGAGGGCCCGAACCTGGGTAAACATCGTGTCCCCTGCCTCCTGTTACCATCCGCCTTAGACGCACAGTTCGGGACCCCCTACCCGAGATCCGCGGGTTTTGACACCGACATTGGTGCTTTCATTGAGAGTTCCACTGTGTCGTCACCATAAGGCTTGATGGCTCCTTCGATCATCGCTAGCGATGCGGTCCAGGGTGAGGCTTTCCTCCCCGGACAGATCTTTGTATTCGGCGGCTTCGCACTGCGGGCCAATTCGCTTGGCCATCTAGAGAAGATCGAGAGCTACACCCCTAGCCATCAGGTCAGGTTCGGAAACTTAAACTACACCGCCGACATCCGCGGAGACTTGATCTTCGACGGATTCGAGCCCATGTCAAATACGCCGCACAGTCATGACGAGCATGACGTAACTCTGCCGTCGGACAGTGTTCGGGAGATCGCATCCGTAACTACTCCGGCCGTTAATCCGGAGCAAATCGCGCCGTCCGAGAGCGGAGGGATAGACCCCGCCATGGAGGCTGCCCTCTCAGTGGCGATAGAGCCAGATACTGACTTCACCCCTTACGAGAGCCATATCACCGAACCACTGGGTTCATCTCCGGCCACGGACTCCGAGCCGCTCACATCCGTGCCCGTCGAATCTGACTGGGCCCCGATCATGGAGTTCACCTCCGCGGATATCTTTCAGCACTCACCCTTCGGCGACGTGCTAAATTCATTAAGGTCTCTCTCCCTGTCAGGAGAACCTTGGCCGAACTATGCCCGGCTAGAATGGGATGCAGACGACGAAGAAATTCACTGCCCACCCACCACCCACTTAGTAGCCACTATCGACGACTTAATCGGCATGCTTGACTTCGACTCCGAAGACTTCGACGGTATGGACGACGAAGCCGGAGACGAACAGGAACCACCGCCCTCAGGGCGCTGGACTGCCACCTCATCATATGATATATACATGGTGGACACCTCCAAAGAAGGCAATGGCGACGAGATGGCGGAGGATGACCCCTCCATGAAACAACCCAAGCACCGACGTCAGCGGCGCCGCTCTAAGTCCCGCCACAACAAGAGCAGTGATGCTGGCACAGGAGATAATAACACTCCGGATAGTGCCGAAGACAACAACAATCCCCTCCAGCACGATGTAGAGCCAGAGGACGAACAACCTAGCCCTCCAGAGCAGGCAGCAGATGGAGAACCGGAGGAGGACAATTACATGCCTCTCTCCGAAGACAAGGCGAGCCTCGGCGACGACGAATTTATCGTGCCTGAGGACCCCGTCGAGCAAGAGCGCTTCAAGCGCCGGCTTATGGCCACGACACATAGCCTGAAGAAAAAGCAGCAACAGCTTCAAGCTGATCAAGACTTGCTAGCAGACAGGTGGACCGAAGTCCTTGCGGTCGGGGAGCATGAACTCGAGCGCCCGTCCAAGAGTTACCCAAAACGTAGGTTGCTACCTCACCTCGAGGAGGAAGAATTGAAACCTCATTCACCAGTGTACGATGCGGCTGACCGGCCACTACGCGGCCGAGTCAGAGAGGCGTTTCAGCCTGAAGTTCAGCCCGCACCCCATCGCCACTCAATCAAAAATACTAAGGCCCGGGGTAACATAGAGGACCTGCGAGACATATTGGACAGTAAGGCAAAAATCGCAAGGTCAATATATGGAACACGGGCACGCACGCCAACACGAGACGATGATCGTCGCGTCGGATACACCAAGAGTAAATCTGGCCGGGCCGAATACAACAGACAAGACTCATACGAACTGCGTCGGGATATAGCCCGGCACAGAGGCGCCGCACACCCCCTATGCTTCACTGATGAAGTTATGAATCATGAATTCCCGGAGGGTTTCAAACCCGTAAATATCGAATCATACGATGGCACAACAGATCCCGCTGTACAGGACCAGCTCGGCATTGGCTGAACAGCTTGCCAGCAGATTCCGTCGGCAGTTGGGAGGATCTGGAAGACACATTTCTTGACAACTTCCATGGCACTTATGTCCGGCCACCAGATGCCGATGACTTGAGCCACATAACCCAGCAGCCAGGGGAATCGGCCAGACAATTCTGGACACGGTTCCTGACTAAGAAAAATCAAATTGTAGACTGTCCGAACGCAGAGGCCCTAGCGGCATTCAAGCATAACATCCGCGACGAGTGGCTCGCTCGCCACCTCGGCCAGGAGAAGCCGAAATCTATGGCAGCCCTCACAACACTCATGACCCGCTTTTGTGCGGGCGAGGAGAGCTGACTAGCTCGCAGCAACAGCACATCGAGGAATCCGGATACCTCGGATACCAAAGATGTCAACAGTAGGCAGCGTCGTAACAGACCAAAGCGCCGCAATAACGGCGATAACATCGAAGATACGACAGTCAATGCCGGATTAGAGGCTCTAGATCTGGTCAGCGGAAAAATCCATTTAAAAGAAATACTCCGGCTCCGTCCAGTCTGGATCGCATACTGGATCGCTCGTGTCAAATCCACGGCACCCCCGACAAGCCAGCCAATCACACCAACAGAGAATGCTGGGTGTTCAAGCAGGCCGGCAAGTTAAATGCCGAAAACAAGGACAAGGGGCTGCATAGCGATGACGAGGAGGAGCCCCGACCGCCGAACACAGGAGGACAGAAGGGGTTTCCCCCACAAGTGAAGACGGTGAGCATGATATACGCAACCCACATTCCCAAGAGGGAGCGGAAGCGTGCACTAAGGGATGTCTACGCGATGGAGCCCGTCGCCCCAAAGTTCAACCCATGGTCTGCATGCCCGATCACCTTCGATCGCAGGGACCACCCCACTAGCATCCGTCATGGCGGATCTGCCGCACTGGTCCTAGACCCCATCATTGACGGATTTCACCTCACTCGAGTCCTTATGGACGGCGGCAGCAAACTGAACCTGCTCTATCAGGATACAGTGCGAAAAATGGGCATCGATCCCTCGAGGATCAAACACAGCAAAACCACCTTTAAGGGCGTCATCCCAGGTGTAGAAGCTCATTGCACGGGCTCAATCACACTGGAAGTAGTCTCCGGATCTCCGGACAACTTCCGAAGCGAAGAGTTAATCTTTGATATCGTCCCGTTTTGCAGTGGCTATCACACACTGCTCGGACGGACATCATTTGCAAAATTCAATGCAGTGCTGCATTACACATACCTCAAGCTCAAGATGCCAGGACCTCGCGGGGTCATAAGGGTAAATGGAAACACAGAACGCTCGCTCCATACGGAAGAGCACACTGCGACCCTTGCAGCAGAAGCACAAAGCAGCCTGTTCAGGCAGACCACTCATTCGGCGTCACAGATCCCGGACACCTTCAAGCGAGTCCGAAACAAGCTGCAACAAGATCGCCTGGCACAATCAGAGCTCGCCTAGCAATTCGGCCCCCGTCCTAGTCCCAGTGAAGCGATGAAATCTGTGCCGCACGTACATAACTACGCATTGAAAATACCATGGACATAGGTGGGGGCACGATCAGGACACACCCCGCATTGTGGCTTAACCGTACTAGGGGCTGTATACCTTTACCATTCCTTTTTTCCTTTCAGGGCCTAACTCTTTGGAAGCCCTTTCCGGCAGTACGATTGCCTGACATATTCCGGAAGCAACAGCCAAGGTGGCAAGAAGCTAAGATGAACACGGGAATCCTCAGGTGGTCTCTAATAATAATTGATATACCGTTTTTTACTATCTATGCGCAACTCGCCCTAGGATAGGACATTTCGAATTGTCCTACTTTCTGCTTATTGCACTACTTGTACCATTATGCTTCGACGTATTATTTAAATAACAATGCATATCATTAATCTGCCATTGCATTATTTAAGTTTTTCCCTTTTTCTCTCACTTATATGTCCGTTTATGACAATCCGCACCCGTACGTCCGAGTACGGTCAGTACGCCAGGGGCTCCCATTTACCCCATAATACGGCGCAAGAAGTCCGAACACTTTTGACAGTGCGGCACCCCGAACTTATAACATTATATGCATTAGCTCCGAATCATGTCTTTGGTCAAATGCTGGGTTGCCCGGCTCCCATGCTTTGGTACCTTACGTTCCGCTATATTGGCTAAGGTAGCGGTGGGAGAACTACTGCGATTGTGTCCCGGTTCTTCCGGACGAGCACCTCAGTAGAGAAAGCCAAAAACTGACTGTCATGATAAGGCGAGAGACTGGTCGCTGTTTGAGAGGTCTCAAGTCCTTAAAGACTTTTTCCGCTTTGGGCGAGGAGTCGGCCTTGTCCGGCTTAGGCGTGTATAGCGTCCCAAATTCAGCCCTCCGAATACTAGGGGCTTCGCCAAGATTTAAAATAGACTTCTATGGCTAAGTGAGAATGATAAAGCATTATAGTCCGATTGCATGGTTCGTTGCGCTGAACACCTCCCTTGAAGGACCCAAAATTGGGGTAAAGAGTGTTCAAGTTTATCCCGAACAACCCAGTACTAGTTACATGGGGATAGAAGCCGACGACTGGCCAATTCTCAGATTTTATAAACGGCCGCACAGAAGGTAATATTTTAAATTAAGAAAGCGTCGCATGGCGAAACGAACTCGTTTCATATTATAGGATCACAAGAGCATGTTCATTCAAAAATTACATCCTTGGCACACTCATCTGCCACTAGCCGGGAACCCTTCAGGACACTCTCATAATAATTCTCAGGGCAGTGATGCTCCTTGCCCTCCGGCAGCCCCTCCTTCACTAGCTTCACGGCATCTAGCTTCGCCCAGTGCACCTTCACCCGGGAAAAAGCCCTGCGTGCACCCTCGATGCAGACGGACCGCTTGATGACTTCAAGATGTGGGCAGGCTTCCACAAGCCGCCTCACCAGACCGAAGTAGCTCCCGGATAGGGGCTCGCCAGGCCACATCCGGACTATAAGGCCCCTCATGGCCTGTTCGGCCGCCTTGTGAAGCTCGACCAACTGCTTCAGCTGGTCGCTCAAGGGCACGGGGTGTTCGGTCCCAGTATACTGAGACCAGAACAACTTCTCCGTCGAGCTCCCCTCCTCAGCCCGGTATAACTCCGCAGCATCCAGTACACTGCGGGGAAGATCTGCAAACGCTCCTGGAGAGCTCCGAACTCTGGTAAGAAAAAGGAAAGTCTCCTTCACGTGCTTTCTTTGCATAATGAATGCCTTACCCGCTGCTATCTTCTTCACCGCGTCAATCTCCTCGAGGGCCTTGTGGGCTTTGGCCTTGGCGCTCCAGATGCTTTCAAGCGCCTGCGCGAGCTCGGACTCTCGCGTCTTAGAATCATGCTCCAAGGACTCGTGCTTTTTGGAGAGAGCCTCGAGCTCTTGCTGCACCTCGCCTACTCGGGCTTCTTGCTTTTCCCGTTCAATGTGCTCCTCGGCCGCTTTGTCTTTGGCCTCGGACAACGCCTTCCTCAGAGTCGCCACTTCGGTCCTGGCCTGATATGTCTCCAACGTATCTATAATTTTTGATTGCCACATGATATATTATCTACTATTTTGGACATTATTGGGCTTTATTATCCACTTTTATATTATTTTTTGGACTAACCTATTAACCGGAGGCCCAACCCAGAATTGCTGTTTTTTGCCTGTTTTAGGGTTTCGAAGAAAAGGAATATCAAACGGAGTCCAAACGGAATGAAACCTTCGGGAACGTGATTTTCTCAACGAACAAGACCCGGGAGACTTGGACCCTACGTCAAGAAAGAAAGGAGGAGGCCACGAGGTAGGGGGGCGCGCCTACCCCCCAGGCGCGCCCTCCACCCTCGTGGGCCCCCTGTTGCTCCACCGACGTACTCCTTCCCCCTATATATACCTACATACCCCCAAACGATCAGATACGGAGCCAAAACCCTAATTCCACCGCCATAACTTTCTGTATCCACGAGATCCCATCTTGGGGCCTGTTCCGGAGCTCCGCCGGAGGAGGCATCGATCACGGAGGGCTTCTACATCAACACCATAGCCCCTCCGATGAAGTGTGAGTAGTTTACTTCAGACCTACGGCTCCATAGTTAGTAGCTAGATGGCTTCTTCTCTCTTTTTGGATCTCAATACAATGTTCTCCCCCTCTCTTGTGGAGAACTATTCGATGTAATCTTCTTTTTGCGGTGTGTTTGTTGAGACCGATGAATTGTGGGTTTATGATCAAGTTTATCTATGAATAATATTTGAATCTTCTCTGAATTCTTTTATGTATGATTGGTTATCTTTGCAAGTCTCTTCGAATTATCAGTTTGGTTCGGCCTACTAGATTGATCTTTCTTGCAATGGGAGAAGCGCTTAGCTTTGGGTTCAATCTTGCGGTGTCCTTTCCCAGTGATAGTAGGCGCAGCAAGGCACGTATTGTATTGTTGCCATCGAGGATAACAAGATGGGGTTTTCTTCATATTGCATGAGTCTATCCCTCTACATCATGTCATCTTGCTTAAGGCGTTACTCTATTTTTAACTTAATACTCTAGATGCATGCTGGATAGCGGTTGATGAGTGGAGTAATAGCAGTAGATGCAGGCAGGAGTTGCTCTACTTGTCTCGGACGTGATGCCTATATACATGATGATGCCTAGATATTCTCATAACTATGCTCAATTCTGTCAATTTCTCATCAGTAATTTGTTCACCCATCGTAGAATACTTATGCTCTCGAGAGAAGCCACTAGTGAAACCTATGGCCCCCAGGTCTATCTTTATCATATTAATCTCCTACTACTTAGTTATTTCCTTTGCTATTTACTTTGCTTTTATTTTACTTTGCATCTTTATCATAAAAATACCAAAAATATTATCTTATCATATCTATCAGATCTCACTCTCGTAAGTGGCCTTATAGGGATTGACAACCCCTATTTGCGTTGGTTGCGAGGATTTATTTGTTTTGTGCAGGTACGAGGGACTCGCGCGTAGCCTCCTACTGGATTGATACCTTGGTTCTCAAAAACCGAGGGAAATACTTACGCTACTTTGTTGCATCATCCCTTCCTCTTCGGGGAAAACCAACGCAGTGCTCAAGAGGTAGCAAGAAGGATTTCTGGTGCCGTTGCCGGGGAGGTCTACGCAAAAGTCAACATACCAATTACCCATCACATACCCTTATCTCCCGAATTACATTATTTGACATTTGCCTCTTGTTTTCCTCTCATCCACTTCACCCTTGCCGTTTTATTCGCCCTCTCTCTCTATCCTCCCTCTCTTTCTCTATTTGCCTCTTTTTGCCCGCTTGCTTTTTGTTTGCTTGTGTGTTAGTTTGTTTGCTTGTCGTTATGGCTAGTCCCTTATCTTCTCCATTGTCTCCCGAGAATGAAATTCTAAATTTTAAGCAAAGGGAGGGAGAAAATCTAAAAGATGCTTGGTATAGAATTTGCAATGCTCAAAATAGATCTACTAGGAAGCAATCTACTTCCGTTCTCCTTCACAGTTTTTATGTAGGCATTACTCCTTGGCACAGATATGTTCTTGATACTATTACCGGAGGGAACTTCTTGGGTAGCCATACTTTTGATTCTTATAATGCTATGATAGATTTATTTGGCTCACCCCCTCTCCTGGTTAATGGAACTGTATTAACTTTGGAGCATGTAATGCAAAGGCTTGAAATTATTGAAAATAAGGTTGCTACCGTAGAGTTAATTGAAAATTTGGATAAAAAGATCCACAGCCGAATCTCTCAATATGGATCTAAAGTAGGAGTTACTTTGAAAAATATTAAAGAAAAGGAACCCATAGTTAATGAGAAAATAAATCACGATTCTACTAGGATCGATAAACTTGAGGATATTATTACCAACTTGGGAACCGCTTTTTCTTCCGTAAAGAATACTCCAAGTCCTTCCACTAAACTTGCCAAGCTTATGTACGTTCCTAAAAATAAGGGTGAATCCTCTAGTAAGGAAAATGCGGATCTCAAATCTATAAGTATTCATCCCAATCTTTTTGCTATCATTAAGGAACCATTTGCTACAAATGAATTTTTAGATCTTGTGCCTGAAAGTTTGATAATTAATAAAAATAAAGAAATTCCTAAAGATGGTAGATGCCTAATTGAATAATTGCCTACCAAAGATGGCAATACCTAGATCTATTCTTGCTTGTTATGCCTAGCTAGGAGCGTTAAACGATAGCGCTTGTTGGGAGGCAACCCAATTTTATTTTTATTCCTTGCTTTTTGCTCATGTTTAGTAATAAATAATTTATCTAGCCTATGCTTTGGTTGTGTTTTTGTGTGTTTAATTAGTGTTTGTGCCAAGTAGAACCGTTGGGAAGACTTGGGGAAAGTCTTGTTGAACTTGCTGTAAAAAACAGAAACTTTAGCGCTCATGAGAACTGCTGAAATTTTTATTTGGAAAGTGCTATTTAGTTAATTATTTTTTCAGATGATTAATAGATAAATTACTCACGTCCAGAAATTTATTTTAGAATTTTTTGGGTTCCAGATCTTGCGCTAGCTACAGATTACTACAGACTGTTCTGTTTTTGACAGATTCTGTTTTTCGTGTGTTGTTTGCTTATTTTGATGAATCTATGGCTAGTAAAATAGTTTATAAACCATAGAGAAGTTGGAATACAGTAGGTATAACACCAATATAAATAAAAAATGAGTTCATTACAGTACCTTGAAGTGGTCTTTTATTTTCTTTCGCTAACGGAGCTCACGAGATTTTCTAGTTTAAGTTTTGTGTTGTGAAGTTTTCAAGTTTTGGGTAAAGATTTGATGGATTATGGAACAAGGAGTGGCAAGAGCCTAAGCTTGGGGATGCCCATGGCACCCCCAAGACAATCTAAGGACACCTAAAAGCCAAAGCTTGGGGATGCCCCAGAAGGCATCCCCTCTTTCGTCTACTTCTATCGGTAACTTTACTTGGAGCTATATTTTTATTCGCCACATGATATGTGTTTTGCTTGGAGCGTCTTGTATGATTTGATTCTTTGCTTGTTAGTTTACCACAATAATCCTTTCTGTACACACCTTTTGAGAGAGCCATACATGATTTGGAATTTGTTAGAATACTCTATGTGCTTCGCTTATATCTTTTGAGTTATATAATTTTGCTCTAGTGCTTCGCTTATATCTTTTAGAGCACGGTGGTGGATTTGTTTTATAGAAACTATTGATCTCTCATGCTTCACTTAGATTATTTTGAGAGTCTTAATAGCATGGTAGTTTGCTTAAAATCCTAATATGCTAGGCATTCAAAGTTAGTAAAATTTTCTTAAGAGTGTTTTGAATACTAAGAGAAGTTTGATGCTTGATGATTGTTTTGAGATATGGAGGTAATAATATCAAAGTCGTGCTAGTTGATTAGTTGTGAAATTGAGAAATACTTGTGTTGAAGTTTGCAAGTCCCGTAGCATGCACGTATGGTAAACGTTATGCAACAAATTTGAAACATGAGGTGTTATTTGATTGTCTTCCTTATGAGTGGCGGTCGGGGACGAGTGATGGTCTTTTCCTACCAATCTATCCCCCTAGGAGCATGCACGTAGTACCGATGTTTTTGATGACTTGTAGATTTTTGCAATAAGTATGTGAGTTCTTTATGACTAATGTTGAGTCCATGGATTATACGCACTCTCACCCTTCCATCCTTGCTAGCCTCTTGGGTACCGTGCATTGCCCTTTCTCACATTGAGAGTTGGCGCAAACTTCGCCGGTGCATCCAAACCCCGTGATATGATACACTCTTTCACACATAAACCTCCTTATATCTTCCTCAAAATAGCCACCATACCTACCTATTATGGCATTTCCATAGCCATTCCGAGATATATTGCCATGCAACTTTCCATCATTCCGTTCATCGTGACACATTCAGTATTGTCATATTGCTTAGCATGATCATGTAGTTGACATAGTATTTGTGGCAAAGCCACCGTTCATAATTCTTTCATACATGTCACTCTTGGTCCATTGCATATCCCGGTACACCACCGGAGGCATTCATATAGAGTCATCTTTTGTTCTAGTATCGAGTTGTAGTCATTGAGTTGTAAATAAATAGAAGTGTGATGATCATCATTTTCTAGAGCATTGTCCCAAGTGAGGAATATAAAAAAGAGGAAAAGGCCATAAAAAAGAGAAGGCACCAAAAAAATGAGAGAAAAATAGAGAAGGGACAATGTTACTATCCTTTGCCACACTTGTGCTTCAAAGTAGCACCTTAATCTTCATGTTAGAGAGTCTCTTGTCTTGTCACTTTCATATACTAGTGGGAATTTTTCATTATAGAACTTGGCTTGTATATTCCAACAATGGGCCCCCTCAAGTGCCCTAGGTCTTCGTGAGCAAGCAAGTTGGATGCACACCCACTAGTTTCTTTTGTTGAGCTTTCAAACATTTATAGCTCTAGTGCATCCGTTGCATGGCAATCCCTACTCCTTGCATTAACATCAATCAGTGGGCATCTCCATAGCCCATTGATTAGCCTCGTTGATGTGAGACTTTCTCTTTTTTTGTCTTCTCCACATAACCCCCCTCATTATATTATATTCCACCCATAGTGCTATGTCCATGGCTCGCGCTCATATATTGCGTGAAAGCTTATAGGTTTGAGATTACTAAAGTATGAAACAATTGCTTGGCTTGTCATCGAGGTTGTGTATGATGAGATCATTCTTGTGTGACGAAAATGAAACATGACTAAACCATATGATTTTGTAGGGATGAACTTTCTTTGGCCATGTTATTTTGAGAAGACATAATTGCTTAGTTAGTATGCTTGAAGTATTATTATTTTTTATGTCAATATGAACTTTTGTCTTGAATCTTTCGGATCTGAATATTCATACCACAATTAAGAAGAATTACATTAAAATTATGCCAAGTAGCACTCCGCATCAAAAATTCTGTTTTTATCATTTATCTACTCGAGGACGAGCAGGAATTAAGCTTGGGGATGCTTGATACGTCTCCAATGTATCTATAATTTTTGATTGCTCCATGCTATATTATCTACTGTTTTGGACATTATTGGGCTTTATTATCCACTTTTATATTATTTTTGGGACTGACCTATTAACCGGAGGCCCAGCCCAGAATTGCTGTTTTTTGGCAATTTTAGGGTTTCGAAGAAAAGGAATATCAAACGGACTCCAAACGGAATGAAACCTTCGGGAACTTGATTTTCTCAACGAACAAGACCCGGGAGACTTGGACCCAACGTCAAGAAAGAAAAGAGGAGGCCACGAGGTAGGGGGGCACGCCTACCCCCTGGCGCGCCCTCCACCCTCGTGGGCCCCCTATTGCTCCACCGACGTAGTCCTTCCTCCTATATATACCTACATACCCCCAAACGATCAGATACGGAGCCAAAACCCTAATTCCACCGCCGTAACTTTATGTATCCACGAGATCCCATCTTGGGGCCTATTTCGGAGCTCCGCTGGAGGAGGCATCGATCACGGAGGGCTTATACATCAACACCATAGCCCCTCCGATGAAGTGTGAGTAGTTTACTTCAGACCTACGGGTCCATAGTTAGTAGCTAGATGGCTTCTTCTCTCTTTTTGGATCTCAATACAATGTTCTCCCCCTCTCTTGTGGAGAACTATTTGATGTAATCTTCTTTTTGCGGTGTGTTTGTTGAGACCGATGAATTGTGGGTTTATGATCAAGTTTATCTATGAATAATATTTGAATCTTCTCCGAATTCTTTTATGTATGATTTGTTATCTTTGCAAGTCTCTTCGAATTATCATTTTGGTTTGGCCTACTAGATTGATCTTTCTTGCAATGGGAGAAGTGCTTAGCTTTGGGTTCAATCTTGCGGTGTCCTTTCCTAGTGACAGTAGGGGCAGCAAGGCACGTATTGTATTGTTGCCATCAAGGATAACAAGATGGGGTTTTCTTCATATTGCATGAGTCTATCCCTCTACATCATGTCATCTTGCTTAAGGTGTTACTCTGTTTTTAACTTAATACTCTAGATGCATGCTGGATAGCGGTCAATGAGTGGAGTAATAGTAGTAGATGCAGGCAGGAGTCGGTCTACTTGTCTCGGACGTGATGCCTATATACATGATCATGACTAGATATTCTCATAACTATGCTCAATTCTGTCAATTGCTCAACAGTAATTTGTTCACCCACCGTAGAATACTTATGCTCTCGAGAGAAGCCACTAGTGAAACCTATGTCCCCCGGGTCTATCTTTATCATATTAATCTCCTACTACTTAGTTATTTCCTTTGCTATTTCCTTTGCTTTTATTTTACTTTGCATCTTTATCACAAAAATACCAAAAATATTATCTTATCATATCTATCAGATCTCACTCTCGTAAGTGGCCTTATAGGGATTGACAACCCCTATTTGCGTTGGTTGCGAGGATTTATTTGTTTTGTGCAGGTACGAGGGACTCGCGCGTAGCCTCCTACTGGATTGATACCTTGGTTCTCAAAAACTGAGGGAAATACTTACGCTACTTTGCTGCACCATCCCTTCCTCTTCAGGGAAAACCAACGCAGTGCTCAAGAGGTAGCATGGCCCCTGGCAAACCCATGATGATCCTATTACTTTACAACTGAATTTCTTTTTAACTATATAGACAGGGGTGTTTCATACCTTTGCTCTCTTCAAGCTGCCTCTTGATAAGGCCGAGCTCGTCCTCGGACCGCTTCAGGTCTTGCTTCAGCGTAGAGACCTCCGCAGTACGTGCGGCAGCGGCCAGTAGTGAAGCCTGCACATACACATAGGCATACTCTAATTAGACTCCTGAGTTATCATTTGATCCTCTATTCGGCTTTTCTTCGCGAACGCCGAACAAAGCATCAGGGGCTACTATCTATGCGGTAATATTTTTTTATATTTTTTGATTGCTTACCTCAAAGCCTGTTAGGAGGCTGGCGCAAGCTTCGGTTAGTCCGTTTTTGGCGGACTGAACCTTCTCGACCACCGCACTCATGATAGTGCGGTGCTCTTCATCGATGGAAGCGCTGCGAAGCGCTTCCATCAAGTTGTCCGGTGCCTCTGGTTGGACAGAGGACACCGACACGGATGGTTGGCCCCCCTTAACGGGGGACCGCCTGCCGAAGTCCAGAACCATCGAAGGTTCTGGCACAGTGTTCGGCTGAGGGCCGAACTCGGTGCCCATAGGAGCCTCGCTCCCTTGGTACCCAGGGTCCGGGAAGTCGCCTCGAGGCACCCCCAGGACCACCTCCCCTTGGCTCGGTGCCTTTTGAGACAACACCTCGGCGTTGTCCATAGGGCGAGGGGTGCTAGCGGTCGGGAGAGAACTGCTGTTCATATCCGAAGAGTCCAGAGAGCCACTCGACGAGGATACGTCGAGACGAGCTCGGGACAGACTGCATAATCATGTTCGGCATGAGAAGAGGCAGTGTAATAAAACATACCATGAAGTACTATGGTGCCCGGACACTTACGATTTCACCAGGGGCTTGACCCTGGGTAGCCACTCGTCGCCGCAGTCGGCGGCTATCGTGGCGCAGTCCGGAGGGAGGGTCCTCCCCTTCTTGGACCCTTCGGCCTCCCCGGTTGGGTCGGCCTTCCTTTTCTTGTCTCCCCCGGCTGGGGGGGAGAACTTTCCTCTTCCTCCTCCTCGTCTTCGTGGGAGGAGTGCGCATCGGAGTCATCGGACGATGAGTCCGATACAACCTTGTGCCGGAGACCCTTTCAGATCCCCGTGGCCTTCTTCTTGGTCTTCTTCACCGGAACCTTGTAAGGTGCCGGAGTCAGCATCTCCGTTAGGAGAGCGCCTGCAGGATCTTCGGGCAGGGGGGCTGGGCATTCAAGCTGCTCCGCTATCTTTATCCAGTCCTGTTAATGGCATAGAAGCTTAGATCCTGCATATGACTAAACCGGGGCAAATAAATACCCTGAGAGATAAAAAAACTTACCGGATTGGCGTGGCGTTTTGTGCTGAGTCTGTGGTCCTCGGTGAGGGAGGGAGGAATCTCGGCGCCCTTGAACAGCACCCTCCAGACATCCTCGTGCGTCATGTCATAGAGCTCTCGCAGCGTCTGGTGCTTGGCCGAGTCGAACTCCCACAAATCGAATGCCCGTCGTTGACACGGGAGGATCCGACGGATGAGCATGACCTGGACCACGTTGATGAGCTTGATTTTCTTGCTCGTCATGTTCTGGATACAGGTTTGGAGTCCGGTCAACTCTACCGAAGAACCCCAGGACAGGCCCTTCTCTTTCTAGGAGGCGAGCCGCGTGGGGATTCCGGATCGAAATTTGGGGGCCGCCACCCAGTTGGAGTCGCGCGGCTCGGTGATGTAGAACCACCCCGATTTCCACCCCTTTATGGTATCCACATAGGTGCCCTCGAGCCAGGTGACATTAGGCATCTTGCCCACCATGACACCTCCGCACTCTACTTGCTGGCCACCCACTACCTTCGGTTTAACATTGAAGGTTTTCAGCCATAGGCCGAAGTGGGGACTGATGCGGAGGAAGGCCTCGCACACGACGATAAACGCCGAGATGTTGAGGATGAAATTGGGGGCCAGATCATGAAAATCCAGCCCATAGTAGAACATGAGCCCGCGGACAAACGGGTGGAGGGGAAATCCCAGTCCGCGTACAAAATGGGTAAGGAAAACTACCCTCTCATGGGGTTCGGGCGTTGGGATGATCTTCCCCGCATTTGGCAGCCGGTGCACGATATCCACGGCCAGATATCCGGCTTCCCGTAACTTTTTGATGTTCTCCTCCATGACGGAGGAGACCATCCACTTGCCTCCTGCTCCGGACATGCCTGGAGTGGTTTGAGAAGCGGAACACGAGCTTGGGCGCTAGGGATCAAGTGTGCGGGAATGGGTAAGCAAGGAGGAAGAAGGTGTGGGTGAAAAGAGTGAATCCTTGTCCCTTTATAAGGGCAGAAGAGACGATGCATCTCCCCACTTGCCTGTTAAAACCGCTTATTCCCCAGGCGCCGTAATTGATGGCACGGTTGGGTTACCCACGTTCGTATTGATGAGAATTCCGTAATAAGGGGACACGATCTCTGCTTTGACAAGACGTGTCAAGAAAAACCGCCCCATGTTATGTGCGGTGCTGGTTGAGAAAAACGGTTCGAATAATGACCGAGCCATGACATAATGTCGTGCTGTCAGAACGCGTTAGCAGATTAGATTTGTGCAAATATTATTCTCTCTGCGGTAGTATGTGGAACTTGTTTTGCAGAGCCGGACACTATTCTGGTGTTCAAAATCTTCTATGGAGTGTTCGGAGGAGGAACCCGCCTTGCAATGCCGAAGACAATACTGCGCGCTGGACTCATCGTCATTGAAGCCTGGTTCAGGGGCTACTGAGGGAGTCCTGGATTAGGGGGTCTCCGGACAGCTGGACTATATCCTTTGGCCGGACTATTGGACTATGAAGATACGAGATTGAAGACTTCGTCCCATGTCCGGATGGGACTCTACTTGGCGTGGAAGGCAAGCTAGGCAATACGGATATGTATATCTCCTCCTTTGTAACCGACCTTGTGTAACCCTAGCTCCCTCCGGTGTCTATATAAACCGAGGGTTTAGTCCATTGGACAACATACAATCATACCATAGGCTAGCTTCTAGGGTTTAGCCTCTTTGATCTCGTGGTAGATCAACTCTTGTAATACTCATATCATCAAGAACAATCAAGTAGGACATAGGGTATTACCTCCATCAAGAGGGTCCGAACCTGGGTAAACATCGTGTCCCCTGCCTCCTGTTACAATCCACCTTAGACGCACAGTTCGGGACCCCCTACCCGAGATCCGCCGGTTTTGACACTGACAGAGGATTTGACCGATGAACTTGATTACGACTCCGAGGACATCGATGGTATGGACGACAATGCCGGAGAAGAGGAGGCTTAGAACCCGCCGTTCACCGGACGCTGGACGACCACTTCCTCGTATGACATATACATGGTGGATGCACCAAAGGAGCACATCGGCGATGATAAGGAAGACCCAGTTGAGGATAAACCTTCTGAAATATAGTCAAAGCGCCGGTGTCAGCGGCGCCGCTCTAAGCCACGCCGCAGTAAAGACAACAACACCGACATAGGAGAAGATGTCACTTCGTAAGGTGCCGAAGACAACAAAGACCCCGTCGATAAAGCAAATGTACAAGATGAACGGGAAGATGAGCAGGTTAGCCCTCTTAAATAGGCCACGCACGAAGATTCGGAGGACGATAATTACCTTCCGCTCTCTGAAGGTGAGGCGAGCCTCGGCACCGAAGATTTCATCGTGCCCGAGGAACCTCTTGAGCAGGAGTGCTTCAAGCGCCAGCTAATAGCCACGGCAAGGAGCCTGAAAAAGAAGCAGCAGCAGCTTCAAGCTGACCAGGATCTGCTCAATGATAAATTGACTGATGTCCTAGCAGCCGAAGAATACGGCCTCAAGCGCCCAACCAAAAGCTACCCAAAGCGCAAATTGCTACCTCAGTTCGACGAGGAGGCGCCAGAGTACATACCACCATCACACAATATAGCCGACCAACCACCATGTGGTCGGGACAAAACGGCAACTCATGCCGAACACCAGCCCGCCCCACCTCATCACTCAGGTAGAGGTAAATTAGCCCACGACCATACATATGACCTCCGGCAGAACCTGAACAATAAAGCAGGACATACCAGACCAATCTATGGATCGCGAGGACGTGCCTCGACACGCGACAACGACCACCTATTCAGATGTGACAAACCCATTCATGTGCGGGTTGAACACCGCAGACGGACTCTAGCAGAGCCGCACCACGATATGGCCTGATATAGAGGCCCTGCACATCCTCATTGCTTCACTGAAGAGGTCCTGGATCACGAATTTCCAGAATGATTCAAGCCCGTGAACATAGAATCATATGATGGAACCACGGAACCCACGGTGTGGATCGAGGACTTCATTCTCCACATCCATATGGCCCGCGGAGATGACCTCAACGCCATAAAATACCTCCCTCTAAAACTCAAAGGGCCAGCTCGGCATTGGCTAAATAGTATGCCTGAAAATTCCATTGGCAGTTGGGAGGAATTGGAAGAGGATTTCCTCGATAAATTCCAAGGTACATACGTTCAACCTCCGGACGCTGATGACTTAAGCCATATAGTTCAACAGCCCGGAGAGTCCGCCAGGAAATTCTGGACAAGGTTCTTAACTAAAAAGAACCAAATTGTCGACTGTCCGGATGCCGAAGCTCTAGAAGCTTCCAAGCATAGCATTCGCGACGAATGGCTCGCTCGCCACATCGGCCAAGAAAAGCCAAAATCCATGGAGACCCTCACGACACTCATGACCTGCTTTTGTGTGGGCGAGGATAGTTGGTTGGCCCGTAGCAAAAACAATGCGAGCAACGCCGGCACCCCTGATGTTAAAAGCAACAAAGACAACTCTCGAAGCAATAGATACACGCGCTGAAACAACAGTGACAACACCGAGGATACGACGGTCAATGCCGGATTCAGTGGCTCTAAGTCTGGTTAGCACAAGAAGCCGTTCCAAAAGAAAAATTCGGTCCCATCCATCTTGGACCGCATACTTGATCGTCCATGCCAGATCCACGGCACCCCTGACAAGCCTCCTAATCATACAAATAGAGAGTGCTGGGTCTTCAAACATGCCGGCAAATTAAACGCCGAGAAGAGGGAAAAGGGATCGCAAAGCGAGGACGATGACGAGGAGCCACGACAACCGAATACAGGGGGACAGAAGAAGTTTCCCCCTCAGGTCAAAATGGTGAATGATACGTCCATTTTGCATCATGCTTTTATATCGATATTTATTGCATTATGGGCTGTTATTTCACATTATGTCACAATACTTATGGCTATTCTCTCTTATTTTACAAGGTTTACATAAGGAGGGAGAATGTCGGCAGCTGGAATTCTGGGCTGGAAAAGGAGCAAATATTAGAGACCTATTCCGCACAACTCCAAAAGTCCTGAAACTCCACGGAATAACTTATAATAAATAAATAAAAATCCTTGCCAAAGATGAAGACCAGGGGGCCCACACCCTTCTCACGAGGGTGGGGGCGCCCCTGTTGGGGAACGTAGCATAAATTCAAAATTTTCCTACGTGTCACCAAGATCTATCTATGGAGTCATCTAGCAACGAGGGAGGAGTGGATCTACATACCCTTGTAGATCGCGCGCCGAAGCGTTCAAGAGAACGGGGTTGATGGAGTCGTACTCGTCGTGATCCAAATCACCGATGATCCTAGCGCCGAACGGACGGCACCTCCGCGTTCAACACACGTACGGAGCAGCGACGTCTCCTCCTTCTTGATCCAGCAAGGGGGGAGGAGAGGTTGATGGAGATCCAGCAGCAAGACGGCGTGGTGGTGGAAGTAGCGGGATTCCAACAGGGCTTCGCCAAGCGCGGCGGGAGGAGGGAGATGTGTCATGGGAGGGAGAGGGAGGCGCCAGGGCTTGGGTTTTGCTGCCCTCCCTTCCCCTCACTATATATAGGGCCAAGGGAGAGGGGGGGGGGGGCGCAGCCTTGGCCCTTCCTCCAAGGAAGGGTGCGGCCAGGGAGGAGTCCATCCTCCCCAAGGCACCTCGGAGGTGCCTTCCCCCTTTAGGACTCTTCCTTTCCCTTATCTCTTGGTGCATGGGCCTCTTGGGGCTGGTGCCCTTGGCCCATACAGGCCAAGGCGCACCCCCTACAGCCCATGTGCCCCCCCGAGGCAGGTGGCCCCACCCGGTGGACCCCCGGGACCCTTCCGGTGGTCCCGGTAGAATACCGGTGACCCCGAAACTTGTCCCGATAGCCGAAATAGCACTTCCTATATATAATTCTTTACCTCCGGACCATTCCGGAACTCCTCGTGACGTCTGGGATCTCATCCGGGACTCCAAACAACTTTCGGGTTACCGCATACTAATATCTCTATAACCCTAGCATCACCAAACCTTAAGTGTGTAGACCCTACGGGTTCGGGAGACATGCAGACATGACCGAGATGACTCTCCGGTCAATAACCAACAGCGGGATCTGGATACCCATGTTGGCTCCCACATGTTCCACGATGATCTCATCGGATGAACCACGATGTCGAGGATTCAATCAATCCCGTATACAATTCCCTTTGTCTAGCGGTACGATACTTGCCCGAGATTTGATCGTCGGTATCCCGATACCTTGTTCAATCTCGTTACCGGCAAGTCTCTTTACTTGTTCTGTAACATATCATCCCGTGATCAACTCCTTGATCATATTGTGCACATTATGATGATGTCCTACCGAGTGGGCCCAGAGATACCTCTCCGTCACACGGAGTGACAAATCCCAGTCTCGATTCGTGCCAACCCAACAGACACTTTCGGAGATACCCGTAGTGCACCTTTATAGTCACCTAGTTACGTTGTGACGTTTGGCACACCCAAAGTATTCCTACGGTATCCGGGAGTTGCACAATCTCATGGTCTAAGGAAATGATACTTGACATTAGAAAAGCTTTAGCGAACGAACTACACGATCCTTGTGTTAGGCTTAGGATTGGGTCTTGTCCATCACATCATTCTCCTAATGATGTGATCCCATTATCAATGACATCCAATGTCCATGGTCAGGAAACTGTAACCATCTATTGATCAACGAGCTAGTCAACTAGAGGCTTACTAGGGACATGGTGTTGTCTATGTATCCACACATGTATCTGAGTTTCCTATCAATACAATTCTAGCATGGATAATAAACGATTATCATGAACAAGGAAATATAATAATAACCAATTTATTATTGCCTCCAGGGCATATTTCCAACAGTCTCCCACTTGCACTAGAGTCAATAATCCAGTTCACATCGATATGTGATTAACACTCAAGGTCACATCCCCATGTGACTAACACCCAGAGAGTTCTGGGTTTGATCATGTTATGCTTGTGAGAGAGGTTATAGTCAACGGGTCTGAACCTTTCAGATCCGTGTGTGCTTTACAAATCTCTATGTCATCTCCTAGATGCAGCTACCACGTTCTATTTGGAGCTATTCCAAATAATTGTTCTACTTGGAGCTATTCTAAATGGTTGCTCCACTATACGTATCCGGTTTGCTACTCAGAGTCATTCGGATAGGTGTTAAAGCTTGCATCGATGTAACCCTTTACGCCGAACGCTTTATCACCTCCATAATCGAGAAACATGTCCTTATTACTCCAAGGACAATTTTGACCGCTATCTAGTGATCCACTCCTGGATCACCTTTGTACCCTCTTGCCAGACATGTGGCAAGGCACACATCAGGTGCGGTACTCAGCATGGCATACCGTATAGAGCCTATGACAAAAGCATAGGGGACGACCTTCGTCCTTCCTCTTTCTTCTGCCGTGGTCGAGCTTTAAGTCTTAACTTCATACCTTACAACTCAGGCAAGAACTCCTTCTTTGACTGATCCATCTTGAACACCTTCAAGATCATGTCAAGGTATGTGCTCATTTGAAAGTACCATTAAGCGTTTTGATCTATCCTTATAGATCTTGATGCTCAACGTTCAAGTAGCTTAATCCAGGCTTTCCATTGAAAAACACTTTTCAAATAACTCTGCATGCTTTCTAGAAATTCTACATCATTTCCTATCAACAACATGTTAACAACACATACTCATCGGAAATTCTATAGTGCTCCCATTCACTTCTTTGGAAATACAAGTTTCTCATAAACATTGTATACACCCAAAATCTTTGATCATCTCATCAAAGCATACATTCCAACTCCGAGATGCTTACTCCAGTCCTTAGAAGGATTGCTGGAGCTTTGCATACTTATTAGCATCTTTCAGGATTGACAAAACCTTCCGGTTGTATCACATACAACCTTTACTCAAGAAAATCGTCGAGGAAACAATGTTTTGACATCCTATCTGCAAGATTTCATAAATAATGCAATAATCGCTAATATAATTCCAACAGACTCTTAGCATCGCTATGAGTGAGAAAGTCTCATCATAGTCAACTCCTTGAACTTGTCGGAAAAAATCTTAACGACAAGTCGAGCTTTCTTAATGGTGATACTTACCATCATTGTCCGTCTTCCTTTTAAAATCCATCTGTACTCAATAGCCTTACGACCATCGAGCCGTTCTGCCAAAGTCTACACTTTGTTTTCATACATGGATCCTCTCTCGGATTTTATGGCCTCGAGCCATTTTGGAATCCAGGCCCACCATCGCTTCTCCATAGCTCGTAGGTTCATTGTTGTCTAGCAACATGACTTCCAAGACAGGATTACGTACCACTCTGAAGTAGTACGCATCCTTGTCATCCCACGAGGTTTGGTAGTGACTTGATCTGAAGTTTCATGATCACTATCATAAGCTTCCACTTCAATTGGTGTAGGTGCCACAGGAACAACTCCCTGTGCCCTGTCACACACTAGTTGAAGAGACGGTTCAATAACCTCATCAAGTCTCCACCATCCACCCCCTCAATTCTTTCGAGAGAAACTTTTCCTCGAGAAAGGACCTGATTCTAGAAACAATCCCTTATTGCTTTCGGATCTGAGACAGGAGGTATACCCAACTGTTTTGGGTGTCCTATGAAGATGCATTTATCTGCTTTGGGTTCGAGCTTATCAGCCTGAAACTTTTCGCATAAGCGTCGCAGCCCCAAACTTTTAAGAAATGACAGCTTAGGTTTCTCTAAACCATAGTTCATACGGTGTCATCTCATTGGAATTACATGGTGCCCTATTTAAAGTGAATGCGGTTTGTCTCTAATGCCTAACCCATAAACTATCGTGGTAATTCGATAAGAGACATCATGGTATGCATCATATCCAATAGGGTGCAGTTATGATGTTCGGACACACCATCACACTATGGTGTTCCAGGCTGTATTAGTTGTGAAACAATTTCCACAATGTCTTAATTCTATGCCAAACTCATAATTCAGATATTCATCTCTATGATCATATCATAGATCTTTTATCCTCTTGTCACGACGATCTTTCAACTTCACCCTGAAATTACTTGAACCTTTCAATAATTCAGACTCGTGATTCATCAAGTAAATATACTCAACATCTACTCAAATCATCTGTGAAGTAAGAACATAACGATATCCACTACACGCCTCAGCACTCATTGGACTGCACACATCAAAATGTATTACTTCCAACAAGTTGCTTTCTAGTTCCATTTTACTGAAAACGAGGCTTTCAGTCATCTTGCCCATGTGGTATGATTTGCATGTCTCAAGTGATTCAAAATCAAGTGAGTCCAAACGATCCATCTGTATAGATTTCTTCATGCATATCTACCAACAAACATGGTTCGCATGTCTCAATCCTTTCAAAAACGAGTGAGCCCAAAGATCCATCAACATGGAGCTTCTTCATGCGTTTTATACCGATATGACTTACGTGGCAGTGCCACAAGTAGGTGGTACTATCATTACTATCTTATATCTTTTGGCATGAACATGTGTATCACTACGATCGAGATTCAACAAACCATTCATTTTAGGTGTAAGACCATTGAAGGTATTATTCAAATAAACAGAGTAACCATTATTCTCCTTAAATGAATAACCGTATTGCGATAGACATAATCCAATCATGTCTATGCTCAACGCAAACACCAATCTCGATGGTAGAGGGAGCGTGCGATGTTTGATCACATCAAGCTTGGAAAAACTTCCAACACATATTGCCAGCTCACCTTTAGCTAGTCTCCGTTTACTCTGCAACCTTTTATTTCGAGTTTACTAACATTTAGCAACCGAACCGGTATCTAATACCATGGTGCTACTAGGAGTACTAGTAAAGTACACATTAACGTAATACATCCAATATACTTCTATCGACCTTGCCAGCCTTCTTATCTACCAAGTATCTAGGGTAATTCTGCTCCAGTGGCTGTTCCCTTTATTACAGAAGCACTTAGTCTCGGGTTTGGGTTCAACCTTGGGTTTCCTCACTAGAGCAGCAGCTGATTTGCCGTTTCATGAAGCATCCCTTTTTGCCCTTGCCCTTCTTGAAACTAGTGGTTTCACCAACCATCAACAATTGATGCTCCTTCTTGATCTCTACTTTTGTGGTGTCAAACATCGCGAATATCTCAAGGATCATCATATATGTCCCTGATATATTATAGTTCATCACGAAGCTCTAGCAGCTTGGTGGTAATGACTTTGGAGAAACATCACTATCTCATCTGGAAGATCAACTCCCACTCGATTCAAATGATTGTTGTACTCAGACAATCTGAGCACAAGCTCAACAATTGAGCTTTTCTCCCTTAGTTTGTGGGCTAAGAAAATCGTCGGAGGTCTTATACCTCTTGACGTGGGCACGAGCCTGAAATCCCAATTCCAGCCCTCGAAACATCTCATATGTTTCGCGACGTTTCAAAAATGTTTTCGGTGCCTCAATTCTAAACCGTTTAACTGAACTATCACGTAGTTATCAAAATGTGTATGTCAGATGTTCGCAACATCCACAGACGACGTTCGAGGTTCAGCACACTGAGTGGTGCATTAAGGACATAAGCCTTCTATGAAGCAATGAGGACAATCCTCAGTTTACGGACCTAGTCCGCATAATTGCTACTATCAACTTTCAACTAAATTTTCTCTAGGAACATATCTAAACAGTAGAACTGAAGCGCGAGCTACGACATAATTTGCGAAGACCTTTTGACTATGTTCAGGATAAATAAGTTCATCTTATGAACTCCCACTCAGATAGACATCCCTCTAGTCATCTAAGTGATTACATGATCTGAGTCAACTAGGCCGTGTCCGATCATCACGTGAGATGGACTAGTCATCATCGATGAACATCTTCATGTTGATCGTATCTACCATACAACTCATGCTCGACCTTTCGGTCTCTTGTGTTCCGAGGCCATGTTTGTACATGCTAGGCTTGTCAAGTCAACCTAAGTGTTTCGCGTGTGTAAATCTGTCTTACACCCGTTGTATGTGAACGTTAGAATCTAACACCCGATCATCACGTGGTGCTTCGAAACAACGAACTGTCGCAACGGTGCATAGTTAGGGGGAACACTTTCTTGAAATTATTATGAGGGATCATCTTATTTACTACCGTCGTTCTAAGTAAACAAGATGCAAAAACATGATAAACATCACATGCAATCAAATAGTGACATGATATGGCCAATATCATATTGCTCCTTTTGATCTCCATCTTCGGGGCTCCATGATCATTATCGTCACCGGCATGACACCATGATCTCCATCATCATGATCGCTATCATCGTGTCTTCATGAAGTTGTCTCGTCAACTATTACTTCTACTACTACAGCTAACGGTTAGCAATAAAGTAAAGTAATTACATGACGTTTATGTTGACACGCAGGTCATAAATAAATTAAGACAACTCCTATGGCTCCTGCCGGTTGTCATACTCATCGACATGCAAGTCGTGATTCCTATTACAAGAACATGATCAATCTCATACATCACATATATCATTCATCACATCCTTTTGGCCATATCACATCACATAGCATACCCTGCAAAAACAAGTTAGACGTCCTCTAATTGTTGTTTGCATGTTTTACGTGGCTGCTATGGGTTTCTAGCAAGAACATTTCTTACCTACGCAAAAACCACAACGTGATGTGCCAATTGCTATTTACCCTTCATAAGGACCCTTTTCATCGAATCCGATCCGACTAAAGTGGGAGAGACAGACACCCGCTAGCCACCTTATGCAACTAGTGCATGTCAGTCGGTGGAACCAGTCTCACGTAAGAGTACGTGTAAGGTCGGTCCGGGCCGCTTCATCCCACAATGCCGCCGAATCAAGATTGGACTAGTAACGGTAAGCATATTGAACAAAATCAACGCCCACAACTACTTTGTGTTCTACTCGTGCATAGAAACTACCCATAGACCTAGCTCATGATGCCACTGTTGGGGAACGTAGCATAAATTCAAAATTTTCCTACGTGTCACCAAGATCTATCTATGGAATCATCTAGCAACGAGGGAGGAGTGGATCTACATACCCTTGTAGATCGTGCGCGGAAGCGTTCAAGAGAACGGGGTTGATGGAGTCGTACTCGTCGTGATCCAAATCACCGATGATCCTAGCGCCGAACGGACAGCACCTCCGCGTTCAACACACGTACGGAGCAGCGACATCTCCTCCTTCTTGATCCAGCAAGGGGGGAGGAGAGGTTGATGGAGATCCAGCAGCACGACGGCGTGGTCGTGGAAGTTGCGGGATTCCAACAGGGCTTCGCCAAGCACTGCGGGAGGAGGGAGATGTGTCATGGGAGGGAGAGGGAGGCGCTAGGGCTTGGGTTTTGCTGCCCTCCCTTCCCCTCACTATATATAGGGCCAAGGGAGGGGGGGGGCGCAGCCTTGGCCCTTCCTCCAAGGAAGGGTGCGGCCAGGGAGGAGTCCATCCTCCCCAAGGCACCTCGGAGGTGCCTTCCCCCTTTAGGACTCTTCCTTTCCCTTATCTCTTGGTGCATGGGCCTCTTGGGGCTGGTGCCCTTGGACCATACAGGCCAAGACGCACCCCCTACAGCCCATGTGCCCTCCCGGGGCAGGTGGCCCCACCCGGTGGACCCCCGGGACCCTTCCGGTGGTCCCGGTACAATACCGGTGACTCCGAAACTTGTCCCGATAGCCGAAATAGCACTTCCTATATATAATTCTTTACCTCCGGACCATTCCGGAACTCCTCGTGACGTCCGGGATCTCATCCGGGACTCCGAACAACTTTCGGGTTACTGCATACTAATATCTCTATAACCCTAGCATCATCGAACCTTAAGTGTGTAGGCCCTACGGGTTCGGGAGACATGCAGACATGACCGAGATGACTCTCCGGTCAATAACCAACAGCGGGATCTGGATACCCATGTTGGCTCCCACATGTTCCACGATGATCTCATCGGATGAACCACGATGTCGAGGATTCAATCAATCCCGTATACAATTCCCTTTGTCTAGCGGTACGATACTTGCCCGAGATTTGATCGTCGGTATCCCGATACCTTGTTCAATCTTGTTACCGGCAAGTCTCTTTACTCGTTCCGTAACACATCATCCCGTGATCAACTCCTTGATCATATTGTGCACATTATGATGATGTCCTACCGAGTGGGCCTAGAGATACCTCTCCGTCACACGGAGTGACAAATCCCAGTCTCGATTCGTGCCAACCCAACAGACACTTTCGGAGATACCCGTAGTGCACCTTTATAGTCACCCAGTTACGTTGTGATGTTTGGCACACCCAAAGTATTCCTACGGTATCCGGGAGTTGCACAATCTCATGGTTTAAGGAGATGATACTTGACATTAGAAAAGCTTTAGCGAACGAACTACACGATCCTTGTGCTAGGCTTAGGATTGGGTCTTGTCCATCACATCATTCTCCTAATGATGTGATCCCGTTATCAATGACATCCAATGTCCATGGTCAGGAAACCTTAACCATCTATTGATCAACGAGCTAGTCAACTAGAGGCTTACTAGGGACATGGTGTTGTCTATGTATCCACACATGTATCTGAGTTTCCTATCAATACAATTCTAGCATGGATAATAAACGATTATCATGAACAAGGAAATATAATAATAACCAATTTATTATTGCCTCTAGGGCATATTTCCAACAGCCCCCCCTAGGGCGCGCCCCCCTACCTCGTGGCCCCCCTGGTGGCTCTCCGATGACCATCTTCTCCTATATGAAGTCTTTCGTCGAGAAAAAAAGAGGAAGCAACCTTTCGGGACGAAACTCCGCCGCCACGAGGCGGAACCTTGGCGGATCCAATCTAGAGCTCCGGCAGAGCTGTTCTGCCGGGGAAACTTCCCTCCCGGAGGGGGAAATCATCGCCATCGTCATCACCAACGCTCCTATCATCGGGAGAGGGCAATCTCCATCAACATCTTCATCAGCACCTCTCATCTCAAAACCTTAGTTCATCTCTTGTATCCAATTCTTGTCTCCAAGTCCGGGATTGGTGCTAGTAGGTTGCTAGTAGTGTTAATTACTCCTTGTAGTTGATGCTAGTTGGTTTAATTGGTGGAAGATCATATGTTCAGATCCTTTATGCATATTATTACCCCTCTGATTATGAAAATGAATATGCTTTGTGAGTAGTTATGTTTGTTTCTGAGGACAAGGGAGAAGTCTTGCTATTAGTAGTCATGTGAATTTGGTATTCGTTCGATATTTTGATAAGATGTATGTTGTCTAGCCTCTAGTGGTGTTATGTGAACGTCGACTACATAACACTTCACCATTATTTGGGCCTAGAGGAAGGCATTGGGAAGTAATAAGTAGATGATGGGTTGCTAGAGTGACAGAAGCTTAAACCCTAGTTTATGCGTTGCTTCGTAAGGGGCTGATTTGGATCCATATGTTTCATGCTATGGTTAGGTTTACCTTAATACTTTTGTTGTAGTTGCGGATGCTTGCAATAGAGGTTAATCATAAGTGGGATGCTTGTTCAAGTAAGAACAACACCCAAGCACCGGTCCACCCACATGTCAAATTATCAAAGTACCGAACGCGAATCATATGAACATGATGAAAACTAGCTTGCGATATACCCAGGTGTCCTCGGGAGCGCTTTTCCTTATATAAGAGTTTGTCCAGGCTTGTCCTTTGCTACTAAAAGGATTGGGCCACCTTGCTGCACTTTATTTACTTTTGTTACTTGTTGCTCGTTACAAATTATCTCATCACAAAACTATCTTTTACCACTTATTTCAGTACTTGCAGAGAATACCTTGCTGAAAACCGTTTATCATTTCCTTCTGCTCCTCGTTGGGTTCGACACTCTTACTTATCGAAAGGAGTACGATAGATCCCCTATACTTGTGGGTCATCAAGACTCTTTTCTGGCGCCGTTGCCGGGGAGTGAAGCGCCTTTGGTAGGTGGAATTTGGTAAGGAAAAATTTAAATAGTGTGCTGAAATTTACTGTCACTTGTTACTATGGAAAGTAATCCTCTGAGGGGCTTGTTCGAGGTATCTTCACCCTGACCAGTAGAGCAAAGAGTTGCTCCTCAACCTAATGAACCTATTGAAAATGAATATGAAAATGAAATTCCTTATGAGTATCCTTCGTGTATGATAGAAAAACTGCTAGCTAATCCTTTTACAGGAGATGGAACAAAGCATCCTGATGAACACCTGATATATGTGGATGAAGTTTGTGGATTATTTAAGCTTGCAGGTATACCCTATGATGTTGCTAAGAAGAAGGTCTTCCCTTTATCTTTGAAGGGAGACGCATTGGTATGGTATAGGCTATGTGATGATACGAGATCATGGAACTATAGAAGATTGAAATTGGAATTTCATCAAAAGTATTACCCTATGCATATTGTTCATCGTGATCGCAATTATATATATAATTTTTGGCCTCGTGAAGGAGAAAGCATCGCTCAAGCTTGGGGGAGGCTTAAATCAATGTTATATTCATGCCCCAATCATGAGCTTCCAAGAGAAACAATTCTTCAAAAAATTTCTGCTCGGCTTTCTGAAAATAATCGCACCATGCTCGATACTTCTTGTGCTGGCTCTTTTATGATGAAGACTATTGGATTTAGATGGGATTTATTGGATATAATTAAACACAACTCTGAAGATTGGGACCTCGACAATGGTAAGGAGTCAGGTATGACACCTAAGTTTGATTGTGTTAAATCTTTTATGGATACCAATATTTTCCGTAAGTTTAGCACTAAATATGGACTTGATTCTGAGATAGTAGCTTCTTTCTGTGAATCTTTTGCTACTTATGTTGATCTCCCTAAGGAGAAGTGGTTTAAATATCATCCTCCCATAGAAGTAAAAGTAGTTGCACCTATTAAAGTTGAAGAAAAGACTGTCACTTATAATGATCCTATTGTCCCTACTTGTTATGTTGAGAAACCACCTTTCCCTGTTAGGATAAAGGATCATGCTAAAGCTTGAACTGTAGTTCGTAAAAGCAATATTAAAACATATACACCTCCTGAGCAAGTTAAAGTAGAACCTAATATTGCTATTGTTAAACATCTCTTGTCTGATAATATAGATGGGCATGTCATTTACTTCTGTAATGAAACTGCTAGAATTGCTAAACCCCGTGATACAGATAAACCTAGACCTGTGGTAGGAATGCCTATTATTTCTTTTAAAATAGGAGATCATTGTTATCATGGATTATGTGATATGGGTGCTAGTGCTAGTGCAATACCTATTGACTTATACAAAGAAATTATACATGACATTGCACCTGTTGAGTTAGAAGAAATTGATGTTACTATTAAACTTGCTAATAGAGATACTATTTCACCAATGGGAATTGTTAGAGATGTTGAAGTCTTGTGTGGGAAAACTAAACATCCTGCTGATTTTCTTGTTCTTGGTTCCCCACAAGATAGCTTTTGTCCCATTATATTTGGTAGACCCTTCTTAAATACTGTTAATGCTACCATAGATTGCACAAGGGATGTTGTTACTGTCGGCTTAGATGATATGACTCATGAGTTTAATTTCTCTAAATTTAGTAAACAACACCATGAAGAAGAATTGCCTAGTAAGGATGAAATTATTGGTCTTGCTTCTATTGCCGTACCTCCTAGTGATCCTTTAGAACAATATTTGCTAGACCATGAGAATGATATGTTTATGAATGAAAGAAGGGAAATAGATGAAGTATTCTTTAAACAGGAACCTATGCTGAAACATAATTTTCCTATTGAAATCCTAGGGGATCCCCCTCCACCAAAGGGTGATCCCATGTTTGAGCTTAAACCGTTGCCTGATAATCTTAAATATGCTTATCTTGATGAAAAGAAGATATATCCTGTTATTAATTATTACTGCTAACCATTCAGAGCATGAAGAAGAAAGATTATTGAAAACTCTGAAGAAGCACCATGCTGCTATTGGATATACTCTTGATGATCTTAAGGGCATTAGTCCCACTCTATGTCAACATAAAATAAATTTGGAAGCAGATGCCAAACCAGTTCGTGATCCTCAACGACGTCTGAATCCTAAAATGAAAGAAGTGGTAAGAAAAGAAATACTAAAGCTTTTGGAGGCAGGTATAATTTATCCCGTTGATGATAGTCAGTGGGTAAGTCCTGTTCATTGTGTCCCTAAGAAGGGAGGTATTATTGTTGTTCCTAATGATAAAGATGAATTGATTCCACAAAGAATTATTACAGGTTATAGGATGGTAATTGATTTTCGCAAATTAAATAAGGCTACTAAGAAAGATCATTACCCCTTACCTTTTATCGATCAAATGCTAGAAAGATTATGCAAACATACACATTACTGCTTTCTAGATGGTTATTCTGGTTTCTCTCAAATACTTGTGTCGGCTAAAGATCAATCAAAGACTACTTTTACATGCCCTTTTGGTACTTTTGCTTATAGACGTATGCCTTTTGGTTTATGTAATGCACCTGCTACCTTTCGAAGATGCATGATGGCTATATTCTCTGACTTTTGTGAAAAGATTTGTGAGGTTTTCATGGACGACTTTTCCGTCTATGGATCTTCTTTTGATGATTGCTTGAGCAAACTTGATCAAGTTTTGCAGAGATGTGAAGAAACTAATCTTGTCTTGAATTGGGAAAAGTGCCACTTTATGGTTAATGAAGGTATTGTCTTGGGGCATAAAGTTTCTGAAAGAGGTATTGAAGTTGATAAAGCCAAGGTTGATGCTATTGAAAAGATGCCATGTCCCAAGGACATCAAAGGTATAAGAAGTGTCCTTGGTCACGCCGGATTTTATAGGAGGTTCATTAAGGACTTCTCAAAAATTTCTCGGCCTCTGACTAATTTATTACAAAAATATATACCATTTGTCTTTGATGATGATTGTGTAGAAGCATTTGAAATACTTAAGAAAGCATTAGTCTCTGCACCTATTGTTCAGCCACCTGATTGGAATTTACCCTTTGAAATTGTGTGTGATGCTAGTGATTATGCTGTAGGTGCTGTTCTAGGGCAAATAGTTGATAAGAAATTAAATGTTATCCATTATGCTAGTAAGACTCTAGACAATGCTCAAAGAAATTATGCTACTACTTAAAAAGAACTTTTAGCAGTTGTATTTGCTTGTGATAAGTTCATACCTTATATTGTTGATTCTAAAGTAACTATCCACACTGATCATGCTGCTATTAAATATCTTATGGAGAAGAAATATGCTAAACCTAGACTTATTAGATGGGTTCTCTTGCTACAAGAATTTGATTTGCATATTGTTGATAGAAAAGGAGCCGAGAACCCCATTGGAGACAACTTATCTAGGTTAGAGAATGTTCTTGATGACCCACTACCTATTGTAGCTTTCCTGATGAACAATTAAATGTCATAAGTACTTCTCGTAGTACCCCTTGGTATGCTGATTATGCTAATTACATAGTTGCTAAATTTATGCCACCTAGTTTCACATACCAACAAAAGAAAAAGTTCTTCTATGATTTGAGACATTACTTTTGGGATGACCCACATCTTTATAAAGAAGGAGTAGATGGTGTTATTAGACGTTGTGTACCTGAGCATGAACAGGAACAAATCGTACGCAAGTGCCACTCCGAAACTTATGGAGGACACCATGCGGGAGATAGAACTGCACATAAGGTATTGCAATCCGGTTTTTATTGGCCTACTCTCTTCAAGGATGCCCGTAAGTTTGTCCTATCTTGTGATGAATGTCAAAGAATTGGTAATATTAGTAGACATCAAGAAATGCCTATGAATTATTCACTTGTTATTGAACCGTTTGATGTTTGGGGCTTTGATTATATGGGACCTTTTCCTGCCTCTAATGGATATACACATATTTTAGTTGCTGTTGATTACGTTACTAAGTGGGTAGAAGCTATTCCAACTAGTAGTGCTGATCATAACACTTCTATTAAAATGCGTAAAGAAGTTAATTTTTCCAAGGTTTGGAGTCCCTAGATATTTAATGACTGATGGTGGTTCACATTTTATTCATGGTGCTTTCCGTAAAATGCTTGCTAAATATGACGTAAATCATAGAATTGCATCTCCGTATCACCCACAGTCTAGTGGTCAAGTAGAATTGAGTAATAGAGAACTCAAATTAATTTTGCAAAAGACTGTCAATAGGTCTAGAAAGAATTGGTCCAAGAAACTTGATGATGCATTATGGGCCTATAGAACTGCATATAAAAATCCTATGGGTATGTCTCCGTATAAAATGGTATATGGAAAAGCATGTCACTTACCTCTTGAACTAGAACATAAGGCATATTGGGCTATTAAAGAGATCAATTATGATTTCAAACTTGCCGGTGAAAAGAGGTTATTTGATATTAGATCACTTGATGAATGGAGAACCCAAGCTTATGAAAATGCCAAGTTGTCTAAAGAAAAGGTTAAAAGGTGGCATGACAAAAGGATACAAAAGCGTGAGTTTAATGTAGGTGATTATGTATTGCTATACAACTCTCATTTAAGATTTTTTGTAGGAAAACTTCTCTCTAAATGGGAAGGGCCCTATGTTATCGAGGAGGTCTATCATTCCGGTGCCATAAAAATCAGCAACTTTGAAGGCACAAATCTGAAGATGGTAAACGGTCAGAGAATTAAACATTATATCTCAGGTAATCCCATAAATATAGAAACCAATATTATTGAAACCGTAACCCCGGAGGAATACATAAGGGACACTTTCCAGAACGTTTCAGACTCCGAAAAGGAATAGGTATGTGGTACGGTAAGTAAACCGACTCCAAAACAATTTTAAGGCAGTATTTCTCCGTTTTGGAATATTTAGAAAAATAGAAAATTAAGTAGCAGTCCGGGAAGGACACGAGGGCCCCACGAGGGTGGAGGGCGTGCCCTACCCCCTGGGCGCGCCCCCTACCTCGTGAGCTCCTTGTGTGCCTTCCGGACTCCATTTTCCTGCACGATACATATTTTTGTCGGTAAAAATTCATTATATAATCTCCCGGGGGTTTTGACTCTCGTATCATGCAAAAATCTCTTGTTTTTGTTTCAAGCTATTTTTCTGACAGATCTAGATTATCATGACGTCCCCAAGTGCTTCCAAGGACAAGTTCTTCGAGAAGGTCATCAACCCTTACCTCGTGGAGGTGCTGCGACACCCTCAAACCATTGAGATGCGTGATGGGTTGCTGCACATCCGCGATGCTGAGGGACCAAAGGGAACCGGAAGCGTGGAGACGAGGCTCGAAGCAATGGAGCAACAAGTTTTCAAGTGCCAAGGGATGGTGGAGCGTGGAATCAACGCTAGCCACATGATGCTCGTGGAGTTCACTAACAACTACAAGCCAGATGCCAAGAACACCGAGGAGACCATCTTCAAGCTACATGAGAAGATCGAGCATCTCCAAGCCCAAATCTATGACCTGCAAAACCAAAACTGTGATTATGAATATAGATTAAAAAGAATGAGTTTGGCTGTAGATTCGAGGATTCCGGAGACTTGATCGTCCTTCTATGATGGTGAACCTATGCCTTGGAAGATGGATGACAAGCCCGCATCATCAACAACACCCCACCTTCTTCACCAACAAAGGAGACATAATCACCTGGGTATGGGCACTCCCCTTGGCAACCGCCAAGCTTGGGGGAGGTGCCCCGGTGTCGTATCACAATTACAACTCTTATCTTTATCGTTTTCCTTAGTTCGATCCTACTAGTAGTATTTTGATCTAGTAGAATAAAGTTTATGGCATGATCTAGTTTTGAGTTTTGCCTTATGATCTCTCTATGTAATCGAGTCCGTGAGCTATATAATAAAGATTAGTGTTGAGTCAAGGGCTTGATTTTCTTGCTATGATCTTGGGTGAATAAAAGAAAAGAGAAAAAGAATAAGAAAAAAACAAAAGTTCATATTGATCTTATTGATAGTAATGACTTCACATAGAAAGAGTGTGATGATTAAAAGTTGTTGGGAGTTGGCAGACATAGCTTTGGTCATCGTTGCAATTAATAGGAAGTAATAAGCAAAGAGAAGTTTCACATATAAATATACTATTATTGACATCTTTTATGATTGGGAGCACTCATCAAAATATGACATGCTAAAGAGTTGATGTTGGACAAGGAAGACAACGTAATGGGTTATGTTTTCTTATATCTGAGATAAAGTATGTTGTCATGGATCATCCAACATGTTGAGCTTGCCTTTCCCCCTCATGCTAGCCAAATTCTCAGCACCAAGTAGAGATACTACTTGTGCTTCCAAATACCCTTAAACCAGTTTTGCCATGAGAGTCCACCATATCTACCTATGGATTGAATAAGATCCTTCAAGTAAGTTGTCATCGGTGCAACGCAATAAAAATTGCTCTAAATATGTATGATTAGTGTGGGAGAAATAAGCTTTATACGATCTTGTGATGTGGAAGTAATAAAAGCGACGGACTGCATAATAAAGGTTCATATCACAAGGGGCAATATAAAGTGACGTTCTTTCGCATTAAGATTTTGTGCATCCAACCATAAAAGCGCATGGCAACCTCTGCTTCCCTCTACGAAGGGCCTATCTTTTATTATTATCTTCTACCTTATGCAAGTGTCATGGTGATCTTCACCTTTCCTTTTTCATTTTATCCTTTGGCAAGTCCAGCACCATTGAAAGAACCTGATATATATATATATATATATCTAATTGGATGTAGGGGGCATGGGTTATTATTGTTGACATTACCCTCAAGGTAAAAGGTTGTGGGGCGAAACTATAAGCCCCTATCTTTCTCTGTGTACGATTAAAACTCCGTAACCACAAGTATTGTGCGAGTGTTAGCAATTATGAAGGACTAGATGATAGTTGAGTATGTGGACTTGCTTTTTAGCTCTGACATAGACTCTTTCTGATGTTATGATAAATTGCAATTGCTTCAATGACTGAGGTTATAGTTTGTTGGTTCTCAATATGGTTTCTGATTCATACTTTTGCATTGTGAATAGATCATCACTTGAACATGAGTAATCATATGACAATATCTATGTATGTTGCTGTTATGAGAATAATCATGATGCCCTCATGTCCGTATTTTATTTTTTATCGATGCCTGTACCTCTAAACACGGGGACATATTTATTGTTATCGGCTTTCACTTGAGGACAAGCGAGGTCTAAGCTTGGGGGAGTTGATACGTTCATTTTGCATCATGCTTTTATATCGATATTTATTGCATTATGGGCTGTTAATTCACATTATGTCACAATACTTATGGCTATTCTCTCTTATTTTACAAGGTTTACATAAGGAGGGAGAATGCCGGCAGCTAGAATTCTGGGCTGGAAAAGGAGCAAATATTAGAGACCTATTCTGCACAACTCCAAAAGTCCTGAAACTCCACGGAATACCTTATAATAAATAATTAAAAATCCTCGCCAAAGATGAAGACCAGGGGGCCCACACCCTTCTCACGAGGGTGGGGGGCGCGCCCCCCCTAGGGCGCGCCCCCCCTAGGGCGCGCCCCCTACCTCGTGGGCCCCCTGGTGGCTCTCCGATGACCATCTTCTCCTATATGAAGTCTTTCGTCGAGAAAAAGAGAGGAAGCAACCTTTCGGGACGAAACTCCGCCGCCACGAGGTGGAACCTTGACGGATCCAATCTAGAGCTCCGGCAGAGTTGTTCTGCCGGGGAAACCTCCCTCCCGGAGGGGGAAATCATCGCCATCGTCATCACCAACGCTCCTCTCATCGGGAGAGGGCAATCTCCATCAACATCTTCATCAGCACCATCTCATCTCAAAACCCTAGTTCATCTCTTGTATCCAATTCTTGTCTCCAAGTCCGGGATTGGTGCTAGTAGGTTGCTAGTAGTGTTAATTACTCCTTGTAGTTGATGCTAGTTCGTTTAATTGGTGGAAGATCATATGTTCAGATCCTTTATGCATATTATTACCCCTCTGATTATGAAAATGAATATGCTTTGTGAGTAGTTACTTTTGTTTCTGAGGACAAGGGAGAAGTCTTGCTATTAGTAGTCATGTGAATTTGGTATTCGTTCGATATTTTGATAAGATGTATGTTGTCTAGCCTCTAGTGGTGTTATGTGAACGTCGACTACATAACACTTCACCATTATTTGGGCCTAGAGGAAGGCATTGGGAAGTAATAAGTAGATGATGGGTTGCTAGAGTGACAGAAGCTTAAACCCTAGTTTATGCGTTGCTTCGTAAGGGGCTGATTTGGATCCATATGTTTCATGCTATGGTTAGGTTTACCTTAATACTTTTGTTGTAGTTGCGGATGCTTGCAATAGAGGTTAATCATAAGTGGGATGCTTGTTCAAGTAAGAACAACACCCAAGCACCGGTCCACCCACATGTCAAATTATCAAAGTACCGAACGCGAATCATATGAACGTGATGAAAACTAGCTTGCGATATACCCATGTGTCCTCGGGAGCGCTTTTCCTTATATAAGAGTTTGTCCAGGCTTGTCCTTTGCTACTAAAAGGATTGGGCCACCTTGCTGCACTTTATTTACTTTTGTTACTTGTTGCTCGTTACAAATTATCTCATCACAAAACTATCTTTTACCACTTATTTCAGTACTTGCAGAGAATACCTTGCTGAAAACCGTTTATCATTTCCTTCTGCTCCTTGTTGGGTTCAACACTCTTACTTATCGAAAGGACTACGATAGATCCCCTATACTTGTGGGTCATCAGTGAACATGTTATATGCTACCCACATCCCCAAGCGGGAGCGCAGGCGTGCGCTCAGGGACGTCTACGTGATAGAGCCAGTCGCCCCAAAATTCAATCCATGGTCGTCATGCCCGATCACTTTTGATCGGCGGGATCTCCCGACCAGTATCCGTCACGGAGGCTGAGCCGCACTGGTCTTAGACCCAATAATTGATGGGTTCCACCTGACTCGTGTCCTTATGGATGGTGGTAGCAGCCTCAATCTGCTTTATCAGGATACAATGCGAAAAATGGGCATTAACCCATCAAGGATCAAGCCTACAAAGGCCACCTTTAAAGGAGTAATTTCAGGCGTAGAGGCCCATTGTACGGGCTTAATCACACTAGAGGTTGTCTTCGGATCCCCGGACAACTTCCAAAGCAAGGAGTTAGTCTTCGATATCGTCCCATTCCGCAGCGGCTATCATGCACTGCTCGGACGATCTGCGTTTGCTCGATTCAACGCAGTGCCACACCATGCTTATCTCAAGCTTAAGATGCCCGACCCACGCGACGTCATAACAGTCAATGGCAATACGGAACGCTCTGTCCGTACAGAAGAGCACACAGCTGCCCTAGCAGCAGAAGTACAAAGCGACCTTCTCAAGCAGAACCTTTATTCGGTTGCCGAGCCCTCGGACACCTTTAAGAGGGTCCGAACTACTTTGCAGCAGGAGAGCTCGGCTCGTCAGGAGCTTGACTAGCAATCTGGCCTCCGTCTCAGTCCCGATCAAGCGGTGGCATACGTGTCGCGCGTACATAACTACACACTCAAAATTCCACGGGCATCGCCGAAGGCATAGCTAGCTTGTGATCCACGGCACGGCTTAACCGACATCAGATACACACATACTTTCACTTTTGCTTCTTTTCTTTCAGGTTTTTATCCTACAGGCCCCATCGGGTGGTCTGGTTATCGGTCCTCTTGAAGGATAAGTACACCATTATAGGAAGGAGCGCAGGCATACAGGGACTTTTTAGGTGATTCCGTTAACGATAACTCTACCTGTTTTCCAGAACCCACATGCAGCTCTCCTCCGGTTTCAACATGTTAAATAGCCTGTTGCTTATTGCACTACTTGTATCAATGCGCCTTGACGTACTAATTACATTACAATGAAAATAGTTTGTAGCTGGAGCTGTAGGACCCCAGCCTTTTACCTTTACATCTTTCCTGTTTTCTTTCTCTCCTTTCTTTTTTTCAGTTTCCCTGTGGATAACCCCATCAGGTAGCACCCGTACACTTTGGTACGTTTTGATGTTTTCCAGGGGCTTTACAGCACCCCACATTACGGCAACAAAAGTCCGAACATTTCCTATAAGTATAGTTTGGCACCCCAAATTTAGCATTATATGCATTGGCTCCAAATCATGTCTTTGGTCAATAGTTAGGTTGCCCGACTCCTGTGCTTGCTACCCTACGTTCCGCTACATTAGCTAGGGTAGTAAAGGGAGAACTACTGCGATTGTGCCTTGGTCTAAACCGGATGAGCACCTCAGTAGAGAAAGCTGAAAACTGACTGTCATGGTGTGGCGAGAGCCGGTCAGCTGTTCGGAGGTCTCAAATAGTTGGAGGTTTTTCCGCATTTCGCGAAGGATCGTACTTCCCGATCAGACGTTGACAGCACTCTGGTTCATCTACCAGGGGTTGCGCCTATGTTTCATTATAAAACTCCTATGGCTAAGTGAGGGCGTTCAAGCCGTATAGTCTGGTTGCCTGGTTCGTTGCGCTAAACAACTCCTTCAAGGACCATATAATTGGATCAAGATTGTTTAGATACCATCCCGAACACCTACGTGAGGGCAGAAGCCGACGACTGGCCAACCCTCAGATTTCATATAACACAACCGCACAGGAGGACACAATCAAAACATAAATTATATTACAAAGCGGATTTGTTGTCATCATACAAGACAAAATACGAGTGTATTCATTCAAAAATAATGTCCTGCCCGCACTAGATGGCTACAATTCGAGACCCCTCTAGGACATCCACAAAATAGCGCTCGGGTGTATGGTGCTCCTTGCACTTCAGCGGCCCCTTGGTCAGCTCGACGGCGTCCATCTTCGCCCACCACATCTTGCAACGAGCAAAGGCCATCCGGGCACCTTCAATACAGACCGACCGCTTTACGACCTCAAGCCGCGGGCAGGCACTAACAAGCCGCCTCACAAGCCCGAAGTAGCTGCGGGGTACCGGCACGGCAGGCCATAGCCGGACTATCAGGTCCCTCATGGCCAGCTTGGCCGCCTTGTGTAGCTCGACCAACTGTTTCAGCTGGTCGCTGAAGGATACTGGATGTTCTGGTCCAAGATATTGAGACCAGAACAGCTTCTCTGTTGAACTCCCTTCCTCGGCTCGATAGAATTCAGCAGCATCAGATAC
Organism: Triticum urartu; assembly: GCF_003073215.2. Classification (NCBI taxonomy): domain Eukaryota; kingdom Viridiplantae; phylum Streptophyta; class Magnoliopsida; order Poales; family Poaceae; genus Triticum; species Triticum urartu. The sequence goes on along the minus strand of NC_053023.1, from coordinate 595,265,053 downwards.
GTTGCGTGGCAAATCCGTAAACGCCCCTGTAGAGCACCAAATTCGGGTAAGTAAAAGGAGCATTTCCTCCACATACTTGTTTTGCATAATGAAAGCCCTCCCCGCCGCAATCTTCTTAGCTGCCTGGAGTTCCTGAAGGGCGCCCAGGGCCTCGGCTCGAGCCTCTTGTGCGCTCTGGCGGGCCTTCGCAAGTTCGGACGCCCACATCTTAGAATCACGCTCCAGGGACTCGTACTTCTTGACAGCATCCTGAAGCTCTTGCTGAACCTCGTTGACCCGGGCCTCATGCTTTTCGCGTACAACGTGCTCCTTGGCCGCTTTGTCCTCGGCCTCGGCTAATGCCTTCTTGAGGGCCGCCACCTCAGGCGTGGCCCCTAGCATAGTCCATGACACTTTAGTTAGCATGAAGTATTCATCCTTCCTAACATACACGCACAGGTTACTGCATACCTCGGCTGTCCTCCAGCTGCTTCTTCGCAAGGCTGAGCTCCTCCTCGGCCTGCTCTAGGCTCCGCTTCAGTTCGGAGACCTCTGCAGTATGAGCGGCAGCAGCCAGCAGTGATGCCTGCTTATTTACATAGACATCATATGTTAGACTCCTACGAAATTTTTTTTGATCCTCTGTTCGGCTTTTCTTTCCGAACACCGAACAGAGCATCAGGGGCTACTGTCTATGCTGTGATATTCTTTCTACAATTATTATTACCTCAAAGCCTGTTAAAAGGCTAGTGCAGGCTTTGGTCAGCCCGCTTTTGCCAGACTAAACCTTTTTATCACCGTACCCATGAGGACATGGTGTTCATCTACAATGGAAGCACCTTGCAGTGCTTCCAGCAGATCATCCGGCGCCTCTGGTTGGACGGAGGCCACCAGCGGAAAAGGCACATCCCCTCCTTTCGAGGAAGGCCGTTGGCCGAATTTCAGAGCCGTGCAGGTCTCCGAAATGATATCCGACTGAGGGCCGAATGGAACTCGGCCCCCACCATCAGTCCCCATGGGGGTTTCTTCCCCCATGTGTCCGGCGGCCGTGGAGTCATCCTTGGACGCCGGCTTGACAATCTCCGGAGCCTCCCCTTGGTTGGGAAAGACCCTTTGGGACACCGCCTCGTCATCACCTTTGGGCGAGGCAGAGTGAGCAGGTGGCGGCGACATGCTAGCCATCTCCTTCGAGTCTAGCGATCCTTCTGTCGAGGATTGCGGAGAACTGTTGCGGGCCGGACTGCAATAGCATAAATTAAACATATTAATATGGCAAAGGGGAAGGGCCATACATTTGGACGAGCATAAGGTCTTTGGTACTCACGAAGCGGCCCGAGGCTTGGTCCGGGGCATTCGTTCCAGACTGCTATCAACATCCCACGCGGAGTTATCCGTGAAAGAGCCCTTCCCTCTTGGGTGCCTTCACCTCCAGGTTCATGGAGGCCACCCTTTTATTCTTCGCCCCCTCAGGGGGGAGTTGTCTTCTTCCTCCTCCTCCTCCTCGTCGTCGTCTTCAGTGACTGAAGGGTCAGTCTTGTCTTCGGACGACAGGTCCGAAGTATCCTTTCGCCGAAGGCCACGCCTGGTCCCCTTGGTCGCCTTCTTGGTCTTCTTCTCTGGCACTTCATAAGGCGTCGAGAACAACATCTTCGTCAGGAGTGGGGTCTCTTCGTCTTCGGGTAGCGGGGCTGGATAGTTAATCCGCCTCGCTATGTCGGTCCAGGCCAGCTTAGACTTCTTTCTCACAATGCGCTAGTAAAGATTATGCCTTGAGAGCGTGAAAGAACTTACCGAATTAGCTTGGCGCTTTGAGCTAAGCCCACGATCCTCGGTTGTAGGTGGTGGTGTCTCGCCGGCCTTGAAAAGCACTTTCTAGATATCCTCGTGCGTTGTGCTGAAAGCTCTAGCAGCGTCTAGTGCTTGGCCGGATCGAATTCCCACAAATAGCAAGTCCGGCGTTGGCACGGGAGGATCCAGTGGATGAGCATAACCTGGATCACATTGACAAGCTTGATCCTGTTGGACATCATGTTTCTGGACACATGTCTAGAGCCCTATCAGCTCGCCCAGAAAACCCCAGGTTAGGCCCTTCTCTTGCCAGGAGGTGAGACGCATCGGAGCTCCGGATCGAATTCGGGGGCCGCCGTCCAGTTGGTGTCGCGCGGCTCGGTGATGTAGAACCACCCCAACTGCCACCCCTTCACCATTTCCACAAAAGAACCTTTGAGACAGGTGACGTTGGGCATCCTACCCAACATAGCTCCTCCGCACTCTGCCTGTTGACCGCTCACCACCTTTGGCTTCACATTAAAGGTCCTCAGCCATAGGCCGAAATGAGGTGGGATGCGGAGAAAGGCCTCGCACATGACTATAAATGCCAAGATGTTGAGGATAAAGTTGGGGGCTAGATCATGGAAATCTAGCCCATAATAAAACATCAGTCCACGGACAAACGGGTGGAGAGGGAATCCCAACCCGCAGACAAAATGCATGAGGGACACCACTCTCTTGTGAGGCTCGAGGGTGGGGACGATCTGTCCCTTGGCCGGAAGTCGATAAACGATCTCCTTGGCCATGTATCCGGCCTCTCGGAGCTCCTATATAATTTTCCTCTTAACAGAGGATGCCATCCACTTGCCACCGGCTCCGGATCCGGACATGGTTGGGTGTTTGTTTGAATGGGAACGAATGAGGACTTGGGCATTGGAGCTCGAGAACGGAGAGGCAGGAAGGAAGTGTGGGAGAAGAAAGGGGAATCTTATCTCCTTATAAGGGAAGTAAATATTGAATGCCCCCCATTCGCCTTAAAATTCGCCTGCTCCCAGGGGCTGTGTAAACGGCGCGGTTGGGTTACCCACGCCCGTATTGATGAGAATCCCGTAATAAGGGGACACGATCTCTGCTTTGACAAGACGTGCCAATGACAACCGTGTCTCGAAACATGGGGCGAAAAACGGTTCGAAATTATGACCGGACAGGCGTGACGTCGCATTACTAAAGTTGTCAGCAGATTGGACTTGTGTGTTATTATATTCTCTCTGCGGTTGTGTGCGGTGTGTGTTACAGGTCCAGACACGATCAATTCATCTGGAGACTATTCGGGAGTTCGGAAGGAGGAACCCGTCTTGCAATGCCGAAGAAAGCACTACATGTCGGATACCTTGTCATTGAAGCCAGGTTCACGGGCTACTGAGGGAGTCCTGGACTAAGGGGTCCTCGGGCATCCGTCCTATTATCTAAGGGCCGGACTGATGGGTTGTGAAGATATGAAGTCCGAAGACTGTACCCATGTCCGGATGGGACTCTCCTTGGCGTGGAAGGTAAGCTTGGCGAAGAACTATGAAGATTCCATCTTATGTAACCGACTCTACGTAACCATAGATCCCCCCGGTGTCTATATAAATCGAGGGTGTAGTCCCGAAAGGACATACTCAATATCGTAGTCATACATGCTAGACTTCTAGGGTTTAGCCATTACGATCTCATGGTAGATCAACTCTTGTAATACTCATACTCATCAAGATCAATCAAGCAGGAAGTAGGGTATTACCTCCATAGAGAGGGCATGAACCTGGGTAAACATCGTGTCTCCTGTCTCCTGTTACCATCAACCTTAGACGCATAGTTTGGGACCCCCTACCCGAGATCGGCCGGTTTTTACACCGACACCCGGTCCTTGAGAAGGTTAAATCAACACTAACTTGATGAACTATCGTTGTGGTTTTGATGCGTAGGTAAGAACGCTTCTTGCTCAGCCTATAGCAGCCACGTAAAACTTGCAACAACAAAGTAGAGGATGTCTAACTTGTTTTTGCAAGGCTTGTTGTGATGTGATATGGTCAAGACGTGATATAAGTTGTTGTATGAGATGATCATGTTTTGTTGAAGTTATCGGCTACTGGCAGAAGGCTTATGGTTGTCTCTTTATTGCATACGATGCAAGTGCCATGCAATTGCTTTACTTTATCGCTATGCGATAGCAATAGTTGCAAAAGCAATAGCTGGTGAGACGACCATGTGATGACACGTTGATAAAAGATCAAGATGATGGAGATCATGGTGTCATGCCAATAACAATGGAGATCATGACAGTACTTTGCAGATGGAGATCAAAAGCACAAGATGATGATGGCCATATCATGTCACATATTTGGATTGCATGTGACGTTTATCTTTTATACATCTTATTTTTGCTTAGTTCGGCGGTAGCATTATAAGATGATCTCTCACTAAATTTCAAGGTACAAGTGTTCTCCCTGAGTATGCACCGTTGCCAAAGTTCGTCATGCCGAGACACCACGTTATGATCGGGTGTGATAAGCTCAATGTTCATCTATAACGGGTGTAAGACAGTTTTGCACACGCAGAATACTCGGGTTAAACTTGACGAGCCTAGCATATGCAGATATGGCCTCGGAACACTGAGACCGCAAGGTCGAGTGTGAATCATATAGTAGATATGATCAACATAGTGATGTTCACAATTGAAAACTACTCCATCTCACGTGATGATCGGACATGGTTTGGTTGATATGGATCACGTGATCACTTAGATGATTAGAGGGATGTCTGTCTAATGGGAGTTCTTAAGTAATATGATTAATTGAACTTTAATTTATCATGAACTTAGTCCTGATAGTATTTGCATAACTATGTTGTAGATCAATAGCTCGCGATGTAGCTCCCCGTTTATTTTGATATGTTCCTAGAGAAAAACTAAGTTGAAAGATGATAGTAGCAATGATGCGGATTGGATCCGTGATATGAGGATTATCCTTGTTGCCGCACAGAAGAATTATGTCCTTGATGCACCGCTAGGTGATGAACCTACTGCAAGAGCACATGCTGACGTTATGAACGTTTGGCAAAGCTCGGTATGATGACTACTTGATAGTTTAGTGCACCATGTTTTACGGCTTAGAACCGGGACTTCAAAAATGTTTTGAACGCCATGGAGCGTATAAAATGTTCAAAGAGTTGAAATTAGTATTTCAAACTCATGCCCATGTCGAAAGGTATGAGACCTTTGACAAGCACTTTGCCTACAAGATGGAGGAGAATAGCTTAGCTACTGAGCATGTGCACATAATGTCTGAGTACTACAATCACTTGAATCAAGTGGGAGTTGATCTTCCAGATATTATAGTGATTGACAGAATTCTCTAGTCACTATCACCAAGTTACTGGAACTTCATGATGAACTATAATATGCAAGGGATAACGGAAACGATTCCCAAGCTCTTCGTGATGCTGAAATCGACAAAGGTAGAAATCAACAAAAGAATCAAGTGTTGATGGTTGACAAGACGACTAGTTTCAAGAAAATGGCAAAGGGAAGAAGGGGAACTTCAAGAAGAACGGCAAGTAAGTTGCTGCTCAAGTGAAGAAGCCCAAGTCTAGACCTAAACCTGATACTAAGTGCTTCTACTGCAAAGGGACTGGTCACTAGAAGCAGAACTGCCCCAAGTATTTGGCGGATAAGAAGGATGGCAAAGTGAACAAAGGTATATTCGATATACATGTTATTGATCTGTACTTTACTAGTGTTTATAGCAAACCCTCAGTATTTGATACTAGTTCAGTTGATGTGATTAGTAACTCGAAACGGGAGTTGCATAATGAACAGAGACTAGTTAAGGGTGAAGTGACGATGTGTGTTGGAAGTGGTTCCAAGATTGATATGATCATCATCGCACACTCCCTATACTCTCAGGATTGGTGTTGAACCTAAATAAATGTTATTTGGTGTTTGCATTAAGCATGAATATGATTTGATCATGTTTATTGCAATACGGTTATCCATTTAAAGTCAGAGAATAATTGTTGTGCTGTTTACATGAATAAAACCTTCAATGGTCATACACCCAAGGTGAATGGTTTATTGAATCTCGATCATAGTGATACACATATTCATAATATTGAAGCCAAAAGATGCAAAGTTAATAATGATAGTGCAACTTATTTGTGGCACTGCCATTTAGGTCATATTGGTGTAAAGCGCATGAAGAAAATCCATGATGATGGGCTTTTGGAATCACTTGATTATGAATCAGTTCATGCTTGCGAACCATGCCTCATGGGCAAGATGACTAAGACTCCATTCTCCGAAACAATGGAGCGAGGAACAGACTTGTTGGAAATAATACATACTGATGTATGCAGTCCGATGAGTGTTGAGGCTCGCGGCAGGGATCGTTATTTTATGACCTTCACAGATGATTTGAGTAAGATACGGGTATATCTTCTTGATGAAACATAAATCTGAAACATTTGAAAAGTCCAAACAATTTCGGAGTGAAGTGGAAAATTATCATAAAAAGAAAATAAAGTTTCTACGATCTGATCGTGGAGGAGAATATTTGAGTTACGAGTTTGGTCTTCATTTGAAACAATGCGGAATAGTTTCGCAACTCACGCCACCTGGAACACCACAGCGTAATGGTGTGTCTGAACATCGTAACCGTACTTTATTAGATATGGTGCAATATATGATGTCTCTTACCGATTTACCACTATCGTCTTGGGGTTATGCATTAGAGACATCTGCATTCACATTAAATAGGGCACCATCTAAATCCGTTGAGACAACGCCATATGAACTGTGGTTTCGCAAGAAACCAAAGTTGTCATTTCTTAAAGTTCGGGCTTGCGATGCTTAAGTGAAAAAGTTTCATCCTGATAAACTCAAACCCAAATCGGAGAAATGTGTCTTCATAGGATACCCAAAGGAAACAGTTGGGTACACCTTCTATCAAAAATCCGAAGGCAAGACATTCGTTGCTAAGAATGGAACCTTTCTAGAGAAGGAGTTTCTCTCGAAAGAAGTGAGTGGGAGGAAAGTAGAAACTTGATGAGGTAACTGTACCTGCTCCCTTATTGGAAAGTAGTTCATCACAGAAATCTGTTCCTGTGACTCCTACACCAATTAGTGAGGAAGCTAATGATGATGATCATGTAACTTCAGATCAAGTTACCACCGAACCTCGTAGGTCAACCAGAGTGAGATCTGCACCAGAGTGGTACGGTAATCCTATTCTGGATGTGATGTTACTTGACCATGACGAACCTACGGACTATCAGGAAGCGATGATGAGCCTAGATTCCGCGAAATGGCTTGAGGCCATGAAATCTGAGATGGGATCCATGTATGAGAAATAAAATGTGGACTTTGATTGACTTGCCCGATGATCGGTGATTCATTAAGAATAAATGGATCTTCAAGAGAAAGACGGACGCTGATAGTAGTGTTACTATCTACAAATCTCGAATTGTCGCAAAATGTTTTCGACAAGTTCAAGGTGTTGACTATGATGAGATTTTCTCACTCGTATCGATGCTTAAAAGTTTGTCCGAATCATGTTAGCAATTGCCGCATTTTATGAAATCTGGCAAATGGATGTCAAAACTATATTCCTTCATGGATTTCTTAAAGAAGAGTTGTATATGATGCAACTAGAAGGTTTTGTCGATCCTAAAAGGTGCTAACAAAATGAGCAAGCTCCAGCGACCGGTGCAAGCATCTCGGAGTTGGAATATACACTTTGATGAGTTGATCAAAGCATATGGTTTTATACAGACTTGCGGTGAAGCCCGTATTTACAAGAAAGTGAGTGGGAGCGCTACAACATTTCTGATAAGTATATGTGAATGACATATTGTTGATCGGAAATGATGTAGAATTTTCTGGAAAGCATAAAGGAGTGTTTGAAAAGAGTTTTTCAAAGAAAGACCTCGATGAAGCTGCTTACACATTCAGCATCAAGATCTATAGAGATAGATCAAGACGCTTGATAAGTTTTTCAATGAGTACATACCCTGAAAAGATTTTGAAGTAGTTCAAAATGGAACAGTCAAAGAAGGAGTTCTTGCCTGTGTTGCAAGGTGTGAAGTTGAGTAAAGACTCAAAACCCGACCACGGCAGAAAATAGAAAGACAATGAAAAGTCATTCCCTATGCCTCAGTCATAGGTTCTATAAAGTATGCTATGCTGTTTACCAGTCCTATTGTATACCTTAGCATGATTCTGGCAAGGGAGTACAATAGTGATCTAGGAGTAGATCACTGGACAACGGTCAAAATTATCCTTAGAGGACTAAGGAAATATTTCTCGGGTTATGGAGGTGATAAAAAGAGTTCGTCGTAAAGAGTTACATCAATGCAAGCTTTTTACATCGATCTAGATGACTCTAAGTCTCAATCTGGATACATATTGAAAGTGGGAGCAATTAGCTAGAATAGCTATGTGCAGAGCATTGTAGACATAGAAATTTGTGAAATACATACAGATCTGAATGTTGCAGACCCGTAGACTAAACTTCTCTCTCAAGCAAGACATGATCACTCTTTGGGTGTTAATCACATAGCGATGTGAACTAGATTACTGACTATAGTAAACCCTTTGGGTATTAGTCACATGGAGATGTGAGCTAATCACATAAAGATGTGAACAAGATTATTGACTCTAGTGCAAGTGGGAGACTGAAGGAAATATGCCCTAGAGGCAATAATAAAGTTATTATTTATTTCCTTATATCACGATAAATGTTTATGATTCATGCTAGAATTGTATTAATCGGAAACTTAATACATGTGTGAATACATAGACAAACAGAGTGTCACTAGTTTGCCTCTACTTAACTAGCTCGTTGAATCAATGATGGTTATGTTTCCTAACCATAGACATGAGTTGTCATTTGATTAATGGGATCACATCATTAGAGAATGATGTGATTGACTTGACCCATTCTGTTAGCTTAGCACTTGATCATTTTAGTTTACTGCTATTGCTTTCTTCATGACTTATACATGTTCCTATGACTATGAGATTATGCAACTCCCGATTACCGGAGGAACACTTTGTGTGCTACCAAGCGTCACAACGTAACTGGGTGATTATAAAGGTGCTCTACAGGTGTCTCCGATGGTACTTGTTGAGTTGGCATAGATCAAGATTAGGATTTGTCACTCCGATTGTGGGAGAGGTATCTATGGGCCCTCTCGGTAATGCACATCACTATAAGCCTTGCAAGCAATGTAACTAATGAGTTAGTTGCGGGATGATGCATTACGGAACGAGTAAAGATACTTGCCGCTAATAAGATTGAACTAGGTATTGAGATACCGACGATCGAATCTCGGGCAAGTAACATACCGATGACAAAGGGAACAACGTATGTTGTTATACGGTTTGACTGATAAAGATCTTCATAGAATATGTAGGAACCAATATGAGCATCCATGTTCCTCTATTGGTTATTGAACGGAGATGAGTCTCGGTCATGTCTACATAGTTCTCGAACCCGTAGGGTCCGCACGCTTAATGTTCGGTGACGATCGGTATTATGAGTTTATGTGTTTCAATGTACCGAAGGTATTTAGGAGTCCCGGATGAGATCGGGGACATGACAAGGAGTCTCGAAATGGTTGAGACGTAAAGATCGATATATTGGATGACTATATTCGGACATCAGAAAGGTTCCGAGTGATTCGGTTATTTTTCGGAGTACTGGAGTGTTACGAGAATTCGCCGGGGAGTATATGGGCCTTATTGGGTTTTAGGGGAAAGAGAGAGATGATGCTGCGCGCCCCCCAAGGCCTAGGCCGAATTTGACTAGGGGGAGGGGTGGCGCCCCCTCTTTCCTTCTCTTCTCTTTTCCCTTTCCTTCTCTCCTACTCCTACTACATGGAAGGGGGGGATCCTACTCCCGGTGGGAGTAGGACTCCCCAGGGCGCGCCATAGAAGGGCCGGCCCTCCCCCCTCCTCCAATCCTTTATATACGTGGCCAGGGGGCACCCCATAGACACACAAGTTGATCATTGATCCCTTAGCCGTGTGCGGTGCCCCCCTCCAACATAATCCACCTCGATCATATCGTAGCGGTGCTTAGGCGAAGCCCTGCGTCGGTAGCAACATCATCACCGTCATCACGCCGTCGTGCTGACGGAACTCTCTCGTGAAGCTCTGCTGGATCGGAGTTCGTGGGACGTCATCGAGCTGAACGTGTGCTGAACTCGGAGGTGCCATGCGTTCGGTACTTGGATCGGTCGGATCGTGAAGACATTCAACTACATCAACCGCGTTCTCATAACGCTTCCGCTTACGGTCTACGAGGGTACGTGGACGATACTCTTCCCTCTCGTTGCTATGCATCACCATGATCTTGCGTGTGCGTAGGAAATTTTTAAAATTTACTACATTCCCCAACAGCTGAAGCTATCGAGCCCCAGCCACGGGGAAAGGGCGTGTATTGCAGCGGGCCGTCTCCGGAGAGCCGGTCCGGTCCGGCAGGGCCGCACAACCGCAACAAACCCTGGAGGCGCCCATGCATCAGACGAGGGCCGTGATGGCGGGGAAGGTGGTGAAGGCCGTGGTGGCAAACAAGAAAGCAGCTGCCCCTTCTCCGTCCAAGCGTTCTCCAACTCCACCTGCTTCCCCTCCTTCGGCACGGAGGTCTTCTTCGACCTCGGGTCTCTTAGCCCAAGGAGGAAGAGGAAGGCAGCGGAAGAAGAAGCGAAGGATGAGTAAGTGCCTCGAATGTTTTCATCTCCGTCCCTTCGGACCATGCTTCTTTTCTTGATTTGTCTTTATCTTGGCAGGGATGCGGAGACACTAGGCTAGATGGCGAAGAGGGCCAGATCTTCGGCGGGAGGCCAGCCCCGGCAGGCACTTCCGGTACACCGCTGGTGGTGGTGAGTAGCCCGGACAGCAGCCCCCAGCGTAAGTTCGCCACTCGCCCCTCGTCGACGTGTGTGTTGGGGGGTATGAGTCACTGGCGCTGACTTTGCCGAGATCGCAGGAGGAGGGTGGCATCAGGAGGAGCCACTGAGGGCCACCCCCAATGCACCTCCCCCATCAACCCCGCCGCCCTGAGGGACGTCTCGGCAAGGGCGTCAAGCACCGAGTCCATGCACATGGAGGAGGAGGAGGTGGAGAACTTGGGCGCCGGCGGCTCCACCTCGGCGCCAAATGTTGGCGAGAAAGGGGCTACTTCTTTCCAGCCTGGCACAGGTACATCATTCGCCTCTCATCCCTTCCCTTTCTTCTTCTTTCTGAATCTGGGTCTTGGTTTCGCTTCATCCCCTTCTCGATATCCAGATCCTCCGTCGGCGGGCCAGGAGGACATAGACACCGTCATCGAGGATGTCGCCAAGGCCGCCGAGGCGGAGGCTGAGAAGATCGCTGCCGAGGAGGCCGCCAAGGGTGCTGCTGAGGGCGCCACAAAGGAGCCTGCCGGGGAGCCCGGCAAGGCTACTGCTGAGGAGGCCGGCAAGGGACCTGCCGGGGAGGCCGTCAAGTCCGCTGCGGAGGAGGAGGTGGTTGATGACCAGCCTTCCTCCTCCGCAGCCTCTGGCTCCGGAAGGTATCTGAAGGTGAGCGACGACCTTTTCGTCCACCTTCCAGGGGCGTCGAGCTCCAGGGCGCCCATCGAGGGAGAGGTTCTCGACGAGGAGGTGCTTGCCACTGCCGGGCTCAAGGTTGTCGACGAGCCAAGCGCCGGTGGCGACGGTTCTCAGGAGGAGCGGCTTCTCCAGGCCATGGGCGCTAGCTTTCGGAAGCTCCAGGTGCTCCACCGTGCCCGCCTGGACAAGGCCAAGTCCAGGATGGCAACGATGGACAAGGTGGAGACGGACCTCAAGGGACGCGTCGCCGAGGCACAAACTTGGTTCCAC